>NW_023270494.1:3095696-3172226 GCF_011800145.1 Mirounga leonina
GCAGAAAGCCAAGCGACTCTGAGCCCCCAAATCCCCAGGACGCTCCACGGGAGGTGCGCGCAGAGCATCAGCTGCTGCCTGCCCGCCTGCCGTGGTGTGCGGGGCGGGGGTCCTGTGATCCCACCCAATGCGGAATCAGGCGGTTCCAGGCCTGCATTGGGGATGGAGGGGGGGACTTCCTCGCCTCCCCCAGGCCCCTTGGTCTCTCTGGGCTGCGGTTCCCAGTGCCAGCCCAGCCAGAGCCGGCTGGGGGCTGCAGTACCGTGCCTCACCCGCCCTGGCCGCCCACACCTCAGGGCTCGTCCTCCCTCCTGGCACTCTGGGGCTGCCTTCTTTATCTTTAGCACCCGGAACCTCTGCCTGGGCCTGCAGGGGTGGGGGCGGCTGCTTGCTTGGAGAGGCCTGGGGCTTGAAGGGGGAAGACCTGGAGGCCTGGAGATCTTCAGGCTGACTGTCCTGGGCCCTGCACACCCCAGCAGGAGGACTCCCTTAGGACTGGGTCTGCACCTGGGGCTGGGTGTGGAGGTGGGAGGCAGAAGGTAGAGGGGATCAGGCCAAAGCTGATGGTCCGGGTCAGGCCAGGCCTGATAATCTGAGTGGACATGTACTTCTACCACCTCTCCCATGTATGCATTTGAAGGTGTGTTTCTTGGAGACAGTGACAGGCTCCAGGTGGGGCTGGGCCTTTGGATGGTGGGTTCTTGTCTTTTTGTTCCCCTTGGGCTCTCCGGGGAGCTAAGAAAGAAAGGGGCCATTGCAGGTGGCTCAGGAGGAGCTGTGGACAGCACAGGGAAAGATGAGGCCCTCAGAGCTGAGCCAGGTCAGCCAGTCCCTGGGCTGCTGGGCGCTCAGGTCAGCCCCTTACAAGGATCCATGCAGTGGGCATTGCTGAACGTGTCAGCAGCTGCAAAGGAAGGGATGGGGGACTGCCGGGTGGTGAGGAGCAAAGGGCCGCCGAAGTGGCCTGTGGTCCACAGACCTTGGCCCTTGCTCCCACCCTCCCTAGGACCACCTGTGACATCTGGGCAGTCCTGGGCACAGCTCAGTGGCAACAAGAGCTGCCGAGGGGGCCCCCACGCCCCCAGGCAGGCAGGTATCCAAGCCCAAGCCGTGGCTGACTCCCCAAATTCCCCATCGTCATTTGAGTTGCAAATGGTGAGGGTGGACCTGGGAGGTCAGCCTTCCAGGGCATCCCAAATTTCCATGAGTGCAACAATCACTTGGGGACCTCTGGGGTGGGGCCCAAGAATCTGCATTTCTAACAAGCTCACAGGTGAAGTCACTGAGCAGACCACTCAAGTAGGGAGCATCTGCCCTAGCCCCCACAGCCACACACAGGAATGCCCCGGGGCTGCCAGACCCCAGGAGACCCCAGCTCCTGAGGCAGACAGTGGGATTAGAGATTAGTCCACCGTTTACTGGCTGCATTAGGCAAGTCAGTTCACCTCTTTGAACCTCAGGATCTTCCTCTGAGAAGGAGGACAAAAGCATCCCGTCCTCTTGGGCTGAACAGGAGGGTTGAGTTAAGATGAAGTAGCATCATCAAGCCTCTGAAAAATGCCGAATGTTGGCATTGTCTTGATGGTGTCAGACCTGTGCTGGTAGTTGGGGTGAATGTACCCACATGACCTGTAAGGAAGGCACGCCAGTCCCTCCAGGGCTGGGTGAATGCATCCCCAACTGGTGGTACTTGGAGCTTTCTGTAGGGGCAGCGGTAAGGCAAGAAGATGCCAGTGAGCCGTAGCCATCCCAACTGGGTGTCAGCCGTGAGCAGAATTGTCTCTGGGAAAACCAGAGCGTGCCCATTGGGTCAGGCTCTGAAGTACCCTGTTTCCTCCGAAGCGGTCCGCAGCGGGTGGCCATGGGTCTCCAAGGGCCGGGAAAGATCTTGAATGCAGCCATTTCCTGGCTGTCTATAGGGACACATGCTTCTAGGAGGACACACAGCTCTGGTGGTCCAGGGTCAATATGAAACAAATAATGATGGGTCGTTGGAGACTCTGCTTGTCCCCAACCACCTCTGGAGTGAGACAGAGCCTCCCATGTCCCCTGGAAGTGGAGGCCACATGAGGAGGGGGCCCAGGGCGGCCCCCGGGCAGGTATCCAGGCTCAGAGCTCGCTTTCCCTGCAGCTCCACTGAGGAGTCGCAGGTCTGCATGAGTGAGCCCTGGTGCTGTATGTAGGCTGTGTGTTCAGTCTCAGCAGCACGCCTGAGAGCAGGAGCAAATACGGGAAATCAAGCAAGACAAGAGATGTGGTTTGCGGCACACTGAGATGCAGCCTTTAAACAGGCAAGTGTTGGAAACATACAGTCTTTCAAACTTGAAATTAGAAGGTAAAACCTCAACCAACAGAATTCCGTTCTCTGTTAACGTGACAACAGAGAATGGAGCCTTTTCCTGCTGCATGGGCTGGACCCCACATGTGCGGAGACCGGGTCATGTACCCGCCGAGACACAGCGACTCTGTAATTCATTAGACACTCATCATCAGGCGTCCCTCCTCCCAGCCTCTCAGTGGTGCTGATATTTGTGAGAGTCCTACCTGTCCGCTGGACAACTTCAGGTCACCCGACACCAGGAGACATCCAGCTGCAGTTTGGGCCCTGGTATTTGTTAAGAGCTTACCCAAGGGGCCCCGGGCAAGCTCGGTTTCCCCACCTGCCCAGCCAGCCACTGGAGCCCACTTAGGGCTCCCTGTGAGCCCTTTGGTTCCCCCCAGGGCAGCCCAGAGCCCTGGTCCCCCCATATCTGGCCCCTCCTAGGGATCCTGGGGTGGGACACAGGAAGATTGTCATCCGTAGTGCATTATGGCCAGCCCAGCAAGGGGTGAGATACAAGGGCCTTAAGTTTCGTAAGAAGGAGCGTCGGTGATGGAAGGGAGGAGCCGGACTGGTCGGAGGGAGAGTGGGCCCTGGAGACTGTGAGCACCCGGACCTTCCTGAGGGCTGTGTTCTGAGCACTGTTGATCTCATCTTCCTTCTGCTCTTAATCGAGATGAAATTACAGATAGCCTTGCTTGCCCTCGAAAACACTGGCAGCCACCGGAACTTTCCATGGAGGATGTGGTGTTTCCACCCAGCTGCCAGCATGAGGCGGGTTGCTTCTTGGAGTTGCTAACAGCAAGGAGCGCTCGCTCGGGCTCTGGAACCCAAAGGCTTCTGGGGGCGGTCAGGGAATTCTAGGGTCTACTTGAGATTCATTAGGAAGCTCTTCTCTTATTAATAATCGTTTTTTGGGGATAGCAACGCTGCTAATCGCAGGAACTTTTAGTAGGATTGATTACCGTAGCAAAGTCACCTCGGCTTCTCATGCCATCTGAGAGCACCTGGGCCGTTGTCTGTTCCCTGGGCAGTTGGCCTGTCACCTTGGTGTGACTCCAACCCCATCTGAGACATGCTTGCTCCTGGTGACATCACGTGCCTGTGAGTACACCCTGGCCAGTGGGAGGGCCAGGCACACAACAGAAGTGCGTTCGAGTCTTCAGAAAGACGTGCTATCAAGGTCTGGGCCGTTGGTGTCGTCTGGTTGCTGAAGTACCTCAGTTATTTCTGTGGGTTCCTACCCGGTTTGTGCTCTGACAGCTCACGTTTGTGGCAGAATCTGCCGAGCATGCATGCACATCTCACGGTTAAGGAAACCGAGGCACAGAGAGGTTAGGAGTCATGCCGACTCATAAAGCCACTGACAAGCAGAGCCTGGCTTCCACCCCAGAATCAAGGCTCAGGTGTGTCTGGGACTGACAGGTATCGAGGACCCAGGAGGTTCTGCCCTCTGACCGACTCCCAGCCACATGCAAAGCAGAAGTGTCTCAACTGGAGCCTTCATGTGGCATGAGCTCTCATCTTGCCTGCAGATTTTCAGGCAACGGCATTTCGGAGATTCCTTTTGGGTTGGGGAGAGTGGAAGTGGCCTGCTTTGTTGAATCTTGTCCTGCAGGGTGAGTGGGCTTCCCTGGAGAGTGTGAGCAGGGACCTTGGTGTGCCGGCCGGGTGAGCACGGGAGATGGGCAGGGCAAGGAGCAATGGCCCGGAGGGAGACCTGGCCGGGAGCACAGGTCGAGGGCCGCTCTGTGGAGGGTGGCAGGATGTTCCGTGTTCAGACCCAGCCGAGCATGAAGTCTGTGCAGAGCAGAGTGGCCTGGGACCCCCGGCTACCCCCTGGGGCATCTCTGCCCAGAGGTGGGGGGTGTGGGGCATCTTCTGAACCCAAGCCAGCGCGTCACAATGTGGACAGATGTGTGTGCCTTGGGGCCTGGAGGGGCTGGGGTGGCCGGGTCAGTCACTGGTCCTCGAAGCAGGTGGGGCGTGACTAACTCCTCTCGGGACAGCGTTTCTAGGGTTTTCCAGTTCCATTCAGGATGCCTGCGTCTGTTTCCCATAGTTACGGTTTGTGACTGAGGTTTGAATGACACACCCCGTTTCCCGGAATCACAAGTGAAGGGTTGGCTTGGCCATCATCTTTCCCATCTCCTGACCCCCAGTGAGTCTGAGAAGGGGGTTCACTTGTACCGAGGCTCCAGGTGCTTACTAAGTACCGAGAAGCCGCCTTCCGACGGCCCCACATGAGGACCTGTCTGCGGCCGGCAGGACCGGAAGAGCAGGCACGGTGGTCCGTGGGGCTCGGCCAACAGCAGTTGGCGCGCTGGGAGGTCAGCAGAGGGCAGGGAAGGACACTGCAGCAGGGCAGACTCTGCCCGTGGCCTGGCCCTTCCCCCGGCACAGCCCAGAGCCTGTGCCCACCGCACCGGGCTGACCAGTGCTGAGCCACTGAGCTCAGTGGTCAATCACACGTGGCTGCCATCCTTGGAGGAGGCGAGGCTGAGGTCCCAGCACAAGTGTTCTCTGCCTCCTGACTTTGGTCCTGGGGACAGCTGCCTGACGGTGGCTCGGAGCAGAATGTGGGGCTCCAGGGAGAGCAGGGGCCAGCAGCGCCTCAGGCCAGCTCTGGGATGGTGCCCACGACCCCTGGCGCCTAACTCGGGCCCAGAGCCAAAGGTAGTGGTCCTGCGGGCCAGGCCCAAAGCTCCTGGTGGCATGGGACCAAGGGACCCTCGGGGGTCTCTGTGGCCAGGGGTGGATTCTAACCCAGACCCCAAGATGCAGCAGCTGCAGAAGGGGCTCCCTTACTCCCCGAGGGCAGGGCTTGGCCAGCCACCCAGACCTCTGGGGTCCTGGTGACACTGTCCGTGGCTGTCCCCACCTGCCCTTGGCCTCTTTCCTCCTAGCGTCTCTCTCTGTGCTTCCTGACTGGCCTCCAGCCTTTGTCTTCTGCCTTCGTGTCTGTTCTCGAATCCAGAATTTTCCATGCTTCTAAGCCTCTCCCCCCTCTTCCCTCCCGGCCTACTTTCTCTCCTTTCCTGTATTCGTTTTCCCTCGCTTCTCCCCTTCACCCCCACTTCCTCCCAGGGGATTCCAGCCCCTCTTCCTCCCCTGAACTCTGGCCCACCCGTGCAACCCCCTGCAGCCCCCTCCACGGCCTGCCAACCCACGGGCAGATGGTTACGTGGTCCCATCAGGGGCTGCGCAGCCTGGAGCAGGACTGCATGTCTAGACTTGGGTGCCGCCCACACAGCGGCGGTGTCTGGGCCCCCGGAGAGAGGGAGCCCAGTTCTGGAAGGAGACCCGCTGGGGCTGGGGCTGGGGTGGGGGCTGGAGGCCCCGGACTGGTCAGCTCGGTGGGCCAGAGGCCCCGCTCACAGGAGCCCTGGGGAGGGGCCCGGCCCACCTGCGGCAGCCCCGAGAGGCCATGGAAGCAAATCCTAGCTCCCCCAGGCCAGGAGCTCCAAGGGGCTGCCAAGGTCTTTGTAAGGGCTTGTAAGCAGCAAGGGCTGCTCGGGTCCCTGAGCAGCTGAGAGAGTCAACAGAGGAGGGGGAGGTCAGCGTCCCCTGAGCGTCCACGAATTATTCATGGAGTGGCTGTTTGTACCGGGCTCTGCAGTAGGTCCCGGGTGGCCCAGGTCCTGTGCCTTCTGGGGCCACAGGCTCAACTCAGTCACGACCAGTTAGTTCCAGGAGTGGTGAGCATGTATCTTCCCGCCGTGGCCGTGGGGGTGTGCGCAGAGCCCACTGCGTGATCGGAGTGTCTTCCCTTCCAGGCCTGGGCTTCTGTGCCTCTAAGATGGGATTTTACGTCTTCTTTCCTTCCCCTCCAGAGGGCTTTGGGGGCTGCAGAGGCTCCTGTGTGCTCCCCCCAGCCCATGCCTGTCCCGTCAACACCAACTCAGATGTGGCGTCCAGGTCTTGGGCATCCCGAGTAGGCAGCTTCGGTGTGTCGGGCAGGGGAGTTAGCGGGGCTGCAGGTGCCTCGTGTGTGTGTGAGTGTGTGTGAGTGTGAGAGTGAGTGTGTGAATGTGTGTGAGTGAGTTGTGAATGTGTGTGAGTGTGTGTGTGAATGTGTGTGTGTGAGTGTGTGAGTGTGTGTGTGAATGTGTGTGAGTGAGTGTGCGAATGTGTGAGTGTGTGGCTGTACGTAGTTGTACATCTGTGTGTGTGCATGACTGTGTGTATGCGTACGTGTGTGTGTGTGCACGCACCTGTGTTGAGAAGGCAGAAGGAAGCCACCATGAAAACATGGCCCCAGCCCCGGGGGAACCTAGCACCCAGCATTTGGGGATGTTCTGGAGGGAGGGTCCCCTCGTGCCTCCTCCGCTCGGGGCCTCCTGGCCCGGAGAGGGGCCCTGTTCGCCCGTTCCAGACGGTGATGCTGGGGTTGGGGGTCACTGAGACATCACTGATGCACCATCCTCCCTCTGGGTCAGCTGCTCCTGGTGATGTGTGCAGAGCTCAGTATGAGTATGGGGAGGGGAGGCCCCATGATGACGCACGCAGAAACCGCCCAGGAGCAGGGGAGCGAAGCGGGAGCTCACTGCTATCTCCAGCTGCGTGGGGAGGCGCAGGGGTGAAGCCTGGGTTAAAAATCAGGAAGGGTCGTGTTCCGATTGCAGCTGTGCCCAAAATGCCATCCTCCTCCTGGGCCTCAGTTCCTCACAGTAAATCAGTGCAGGGACCAGTCGGGGCTGCCCAGACCTGGGAAGTGGGGCTGGAAATGGAGAGCCTGTGCTCAGGGATTTGTTCCGTTATCAGCAGGGAAGGCATGTTTATGGGCGGCTGATCAGAAGGATCAGCTGAAGGCATCCCAGGCTCAGCCAGGATCTGGAGAGTCTGACCATCTTCGAAGGCTAGCAGGTGGGCACATCAGGGAGAACAGGTCCTCTGCGCCTGGACAGGACCAGAGAGTGGGAAGGGGCAGTGGCTTTAAAGGAAAATCTCGAAGGACAACTATAATCTCCTATAATCTAACTATAATCTCCCAATTTTAGCATCGGTTGTTATGGGAGGTGGTAAGTTCCCCATCACCAGAGGAATTCAACAGAGGCTGGCTGGCTCACTGTCTCAGAGGCTCCAGAGGGATGCTCTCCAGTACAGATGTGGTATCAGCCAGTAGGAAAGTTTACCTTCTCTAGTAGCCACTTAAAAGAAGTGAAAAGAAGCAGAAAAGATGAATTTCGGTATTACATTTTAGTTAACCCAGTATATCCCAAATATACCCCCAACATGTGATCTGTATAAGTTCTTAGCGAGGTGGTTTACTTTTTGTTTTTGTACTGTCTTTGAAGTCCGGTACGCGTACGGCACATACCTGTTCGGACCAGTCACATGTCTAAGGCTCTGTGCCCATGCGGGATCGTGGCTACCCTGCTCAGCAGAGCTAGAACATTTCCATCATTGCAGAAAGTTCCGTTGGATAATGCAGAAGTCAGTAGGTCTCGTGACTTCCAGTCTGGTCTTTGGACCAGCAGCCCAGGGAGCCAGCTAGAAATCAGACCCTCCTCCATCAGAATTGGCATGGATTGGCAGGTCTAGGGGAGTCACACTGCTCTGGAACTCGGTGTCCTTCGGGGGGTGTGGACGGGGTGGCCCTGTGATGCCTCCTGTGACCACAGGTCTGAGAGCCCCGTCACGTCCCCCAGATTGTGCCCGCGCCAACCTGCACATGGTCTGCGTCCCTGACAGAGCCTCCACCTGCCCATGGTGGAGGAATGCTGAGACTCTGAATGGAGGAATGTTTTCTGTAAGCATAAATCTGTTTTTGTGCATAAAATGCCCATTTGAGTTAAGTTACGATGATACCTATTCTTTTTTTTTTTTTTTTTTTGGATGTTCTTATTTGGCAAAATAAAAGGTTGGCAATTGGAATTGATCTCCCCCATCCCCCATTTCTAAAAAATACATTTTACTAAGTAGTCCTCTTCAAAAGTCTGGAAACCGGCGATCTACAGCAGAGACCACTGGGCCTGATCCATCCCACCGTCTGTTTTTATAAAAAAGTTTTGTTGGAACGCGGCCATGCACCTTTGTTCACACGCTGTCTGCGGCCGCTTCCACGAGCAGCGGTGTTCACCGGTGGTGGTGCAGACCATGTGGCCCGCAAAGCTCAAAATATTTGCTGGAAAAGGTTGCAACTTTGCAGGAAAATTTTGCCAACCTCTGACCTGGAACAGCGACGTCCATGGAGGTATAATGGCGGCCACATGGGGTGGGGGGCCGAGTTTTCTAGAAGCTCCCTTTGCCAAAGTGCCAAGAGACAGATGAAATTCATTTTAATGATATCATTTATTTCACCCAGCCCAGAATATGTTCATTGCAACATCTCATCCATCTAAACGTGACCGAGATATCCGGCATTCTTTTTTCACGCTAAATCTTTGAAATCCACTCCGTATTTTTCACTTGTGGCCCATTGCACATCAGGCCAGCCACCTTTCAGATGCTCAGTAGCCACATGTGGCCAGGTCTGGAAGGTTCCAGCAGGGCATCTGCAGAGGCGGCTCAGAGCAGCTGGGCTCTGCCTTGGGGGTCCGTGGTGAACCTGGACCATCCCAAAGGGAGACAGCAGTTTATATGGAGAGACACAGAGGCAGGTGGGTTCAGGGCAGCTTCCTGGACGGCCTGGCGCCTGGACAGTAAGGGAGAGGGTGACGGTAGGAGTGTTTTGAGGTTGTGGCCTAGAAGTTTGGACTCTTCTCCATAGGTGGTAGGGAAGTACGGAAAGCCTTGAGCAGGGCAGTGACGCGATCAGGTCTATGAGTAAGGAAGATTAGTCTGGAATGGGAAAGGAGACTGACCCAGGGCCGGGCGGCAGGGAGAGGGATACAGTGGGCTGAATAAGGAAGATTGTGCACATCCCCTGTGTACATGGGCCATGCAGAAGAGAGTCCCTGTGGAATCGGTGGTTTCTGGCTTGAGGTTGGTGCTGATGCATGGTGGGTGGGCCATCCTGGTGGCCGTGGCCCTGACCCTGGCCTTGTGCACTCAGCCTTCATAAGCCCTGGGCCCTGGCTCCGTGGTGGAGAAAGGCCTTCGTCTGCTGGCCCAGGAGCCCTCCTGCTGGCGCCAGGCTGGGCCACACGTCCCAGCGGAGGACCCCCGGGTCCTGCGCCCTCTCCTGGCCTCCTTTCCGGCATGTTCAGCTGGACCAGAGAGAGTGCCCCCGACAGACATGAACGTCTGCTATACCGTTTTGGAAGCTTAACACTTCCCTCAACATCTGGTCTGAGCCCGGCTGCGGCCCGGGCGGCCCTCCTGAATCCTGGCCTCAGATGCGCTCAGAGCTTCTCTGCCAGGTAGTTGGGGCCGCCAACGGCCTCGTTCCAGAGAAGCGGCAGCCCCACGCCTGCGCCCCAGTGTCCCCTGCCACGGCCAGACACCTGGCCAGGGAAGCGCACAGCAGGGCCTCAGGGCCAGGTGACAGCCTGTGAGGCCCTCCAGGGTGGAAGGTGACGGGAGCCCGCACAGCTGAGGGAGGGGCGAGAAGGTCACAGGTTGAGCTCACCTGCGCACCACCTGGGAAGGCCTCACAGACGAGGGGGTGGGGGTGATGCCCGGCATGGGGCCTTGCGGGGGGAAACAGGCTGACATACAAGGGCCCCTGGAGCCGGGCTGAGGGTGTGGCTACCTACCTGGTCCTCACCAGGCAGCTCCAGCCTCCTGGCCTTTGTCCTTGCCATGCCTTCCCCCGGGAGTGCCAGTTCCCAGACACCGGCCCAACCTGCTTTCTCATTTCCTCCAAAACTTTGCTCTCTCTCATGAGACCTTTCTTGACTGTTACTGAGCCGCCCCCCACGTCTCCGCCTCACTCCCTCTCTCTGTCTCTTCGCCTTCCCCTGCTGTATTTTTGTTCATAGCATTTATGAATATCTGACACGTTATGTGTTTTACTGGTTTATTTGCTTGCCTCTACAAGGGGAAGGACTTCTTGTCTCTTGTTCACTGCTGGTTCCCCAGCACCTAGAACAGTGCCTGGCACGGGGCAGGTGCTCAGGAAACCTGCTGATGGAGACCCCGCCCCCCTCCACTGGCCGCCTCAGGGACCGAGTGGTCTGCCCTGTCCAACCAGCCAGGCACCGGCTCTGTGCCCGGCCACGTGCACAGCCAGCAGGGAAGTGACAGAGATGGGAAGGGGTCTTCCCTCACAGCCCTGGGGGTTCTGAGCCTCGAAGAGCAGGAATGTCCTAGACATGAGCAAACTCGGTTCATCTCCTCCGCCATCCACTGTTTCTTCTGTCTGTATGGTTCCTATCTCTGGTCCCTTTTTAGTACACTCACAAAGTTTTGCACCTGTCACTAGTGTCCAGTTCCGGAACGTTCTCGTCCCATGGGCATTAAGCAGCCGCTCCTCCACCCTTGCCCTCAGCCCCTGGCCAACCACCGATCGCTCTCTGTCTCTGTGGATTTACCTATTCTGGAAATGCACGTTAACAGAATCTCAATACGGGGCCCTTCGTGTCTGGGCTCTGCAGTGTGGGGCGGCTGCCGCAGGAAGCGGCGGGCTCTGCCCTCGAGGGCTCACAGACCGGGGAGGCAGCGGGTTTCCGGGTGCCGGGCTGGTGTGACCTTCGGAGCCAGCCTCAGCTGGCCTCTAGAGGGGCCTCGCAGGAGAGGTTCACCCTGCATAGGGTAAGTGGGTGTGTGGGCTTGGGATGAAGAGAAGGAGCCCCTGCACAGCCGGGGGGTGGGGGGGCCCTAACCTTTCCCAGTTTGGTCTCCTTATTGCTACTCTAGCATCTCAGTCTGAGCCTTGGCCCTGCCTAGGGTGCGTGGGAAGAAATCGGTTTCTTCTGATGAAGCCCAGACGACGGATGCCCGTTGAGTGGGTTCCTGGGCCCGAGCACAAGTGCGTGCGCCGCCCCTGAGCTAAAAGGGCCTGCCGGCCACCGCTCCTCCAGCCCTCGTGCAGGGCCCGGCTGCCCCGGCCCACGCCCCCGGTGGACTCGGAGCTCCAGCACTGTGCGGCGGGCCCTTTGTTGCAGTGGGGCAGGGGCCCAGGTGGCCGTTTTGGAGACAGCCTGCCGAGAGCATGTACATGTTTGATGCGGTGTTTTCGGGGGTGGCCCGTGCATACATACGGCTGCAGGTCTGAATCGGCCGCAGCATGGCTAAGGATTGGGGACTGAGGAGAGTGCAGAGTGAGTGGCTCAAGACCCTGGCACGTCAGTCCCGATATGTGCGCCACGGCCCAGGTGGGCGCCAGGACAGGGCCAGGGAGGATGAGCCAGCTAGTGGCCCTCATTCCTACACAGGCGGCAGAGGAGGCCATGAATTGTCCCTTGCCCGGCCACCCTCTCTGTCCCAGTCCCCAGAGCCTCCTGCAGAGCCCTCAGTTGTCCCGAAGCCAGGCCTTCCAGAGCATGCCTGGTTTCCACCCTCCCAGCCAGTCCAGTGCAGGCTCGTGGTGGGCAAGTGAAGCAGGGTGCAGAGGGGCAAGCAGGCTGGGCCTGCCGGTCACTGGCTCCGTGACCCTGGCGCTTCACCATCCTGGTCTGTCTCCTCCTGGGTACATGGGATATCTGTGCCTCCTTCCCTTGCATCTGGTGGGGGGATCATGGCATGGCACAGCCAAAGTGGCCAGTCCCAGGCTGGGGATGGGGTCAGCCCTGATGGACGCTGGCCTCTTTAGAGCTGCAGATATGTTAAATCCAGAAATAGGAATTGCTAAAATAAGGTCACAAAATGTGTAGTTTATCTTAAATATTTCCATTTAGCAAATTAACAATTTAGACCCATGCTTGAGCAAATGCAGTGTAATTGTGCTATTCACAGTTGATGATGGGATTTATTTTAATTCAGAATTGAAAGTGTACATGGGAGGCAAATGTTCCTCACCCTGTGCAGCTTCCCAGGGGGCCCAGTGGATGCTAGGGTACCCCAAGAGTTGGGGGGCAGAGTGGTGAGGGCCCCTTGGGGAGGATGTCACAGTGAGCTTGTGAGTCCAGAGCCCCCGGGGCACCTGAGTCTTTCATGCAACTCTGCTGTTTTCCAGCTCCCATAAATACAATGCTGACCACCACCCCTAGCTCTCTATCCCCCACCCAGCCCTATGGCTTGCATCCAACCTGGGACCCCCACCCTCTTCAGTTGGAGAGCTGTTATCCGTGCATCTTCTCCCTCCCTCCTCCTTGGAAATTGCTAGAATTTTGCAGGCTCCATGCTGCCCCTGGGCAGGGGACTGGAAGAGACCCTAAGAGGATCCAAAGCTTCCTGAGGCCCCTCTGGCACCTCCGGCTACCCTCTGGCTACAGATTGGCCAGGACCCTGGGCTGGGCTAACTGAGAATCTAGAGCCAGAAATCCAGGAAGGAGATAGCACAAAGGCACGAGGGAGACCGAGGCACCCACCAAGGGACTCTCCCTCTGGAGTTGCAGGCAGACCTGCCCCAGGCCATTTGCAGGCTTGGGGTGAGGAGTGAGGATGCTGGCACAGGATGGGGTGGGAGGTCAGAAGACTCCGGCTTAGGGGCCTGGTGCCCTTGTCTGTGAAGTGGGGCTCAGCGGCCGTGGCATCCCTGCCAGACCCGTGTGTGCAGGGCAGTGCTAGGACACACACACCCCTCCAGATCAGCACCACCTTGGAGAGGGCCTGATGGAGACTCCAGAGAGCGGTGGCAGGAGGATTTACCCAGCCTCGTGCCTGGCTCGGCACTGCCCAGGGCAGAGGTCATCAGCCCATTTTACAGAAAAGAAAAACTGAGGCACGGAGAGACTAAGAAGATGGGGGCAGCTCTGGCCCTGGGACACCACTGGCACAGCACCCAGGCTCCGCGCCCTGCTCCCCCAGGCTTGGGTCGAGGCCTGCCAGGGTGGGTGGGCCTCCCTCCACTCCACTGCCCCCAATCAGGCGCACACTCTCAGGGCTGCGTGTCCGGTGTCCCTGTCCCTGTAGCTGTGTCCTCGCTTAGGATCCTCCTGAAGCCCCCCCCACCCCCCGCACAGATCAGTTCCCCCGGGTGGCTCAAGGACCCCCTTCATCTGTGGCTCAGAGCTAAGCCGACTTAATTCTTTTGATCTTGGTTCAGAAATCATCCCCTCCAGCCATTCCGCTGCTGCTTGGCTGGGTCTGCAGCCCTTCATAGCGGGCTCCCCTGACACCTGCCCTAGCCTCTGTCCTGAGCACTGCCCCCTCCGTGGGCCTGCCAGGCACCCTCCTCCCCGGGGCTGTGCTAGGGTGGGAGCCCTCGGGAGTGCAGGAAGGCCGGCCCATCCCTGGGGGCTGTGTGGAGCTGGGTCTCCTGTGTCTTTTCTGGGGTCAGGGCTTGGTTGGCCCTGGCCCTGCGAGAAGTGAGATTAGGGGAGGGGGACGGGGGCCGGAGACACAAAGCCAGATTTGTAACCCCTCCCGCTTGGGTCCCCATCACAGCTCTGGGAGGGCTGGGGACAGAGCCCTGCAATGTTCATCCACCTCCCTGGGACTCTGTACACCCAGGGCCTGAGGGTCATTTTTCCTTCCCAGCCAGGGAGGCAGATGCCAGGCCCCCAAACCAGGACCCAGCCCCTAATGACTGTCTGACCTCACCTGAGGTGTGGGAGCCTGCAGAACTGGGGAGAGGGGGCATACCCTGGTGCAAAGCGTTAAGTCAGACCAGAGGGCAGGAACAGTGTCCCTGTCCCGGCCAATGCCCCAAGGAGCCGGCAGATAGGACAGGAATGGGAACAGGGTGTAAGTCTCTCCCATCACACCCGGGCCAGGCCCTCTGTGGGGGAATCTGTGCCCACGGGCTCTGCCTCGGTGCAACCCCCAGCATCTGCCCCTCCCCGAGAGGGAGGGGACCTCACCGTGGCCTCCCCCTTCCAGGCTTCCCCGACTCAGTCTGAAATGAGAACCAAAGGAAATGAGGAGCCAGCAGTTCATTTGCGAGCTGCATTGTGTTGGGGGCTCTTAATTAGACTTAATTAGACTAATTAACTTTCAAATGAGAAACTTGGATTTTTTTCTACTCTCTCCATCGCTTTCTCTTTGTTCCCCTTTTGGAAAATGAAACAAGGATAAATATTTGAATGGCTCGCTGCAGCCTGGGAGGGGGGAGCCGGCCCGGAGGGCTGGGGTGGAGGGCGGGGGGTGCCGCCCCTGCCGCCTCCTCCCGCGTGCTCGGGCTGTCTGCTCCAGAGCCTGTGTGAGCCGCACTTCGCTCTTCCCCGGGAAGACCAGGGTGTGGCCGGGTCTCTCCTCAGCAGATGCTGCTCATGTTGTTCCTGGCGCCAGGAGTGGGGGATGAATAAGACGCTGGGTCCTGTGGGGGACGCTGGTGCGGCAGAGGAGGGACAGGATAACTCAGGGCAGACCCGGCCCCCGCCCCCAGCCCAGATGCTCCAGACCCCCATCCAGGTGAGGCTCGGAGAAGGGCCGCCCAGGCCCCCCCTTGTCCGCAGCCTGGAGAGCCCGCTGTGTTTGCCGTGTCCCCTGCCCTGCAGGCCACCAGTGGGGCCACTTTCATCGGCAAAGGTGGCATTCCCAGAGGCACACAGCCTCGTCCTCCTTCCCCTGAGAGCGGCCCCACGGCCTCCTGCTTCTCTCTATAGACAGGCAGCTGCGTCTGGGGGAGTTGGAGTATTAGATGGAATAACCCTGGAATGTGTTCAGCCTGGGGCTGCACTCGGGGAGTCCTGATGATGTCCTGAGCTGTCCTGTCTCCCCACAGCCCCCTACATGTGGCTTCGGCATCCTACCCCAGGGTCTCCCCACCTGCAGGCCCTGCCCAGGGGGGACCTGCCAAGCCCACGGGTAACCTGAGCATTGCAGCGAAGCCCACCCCTCCAGAGGGCCTGGGATCTGCCGTCTTTCTGACCTTTCCCTCCCCAGAACCAGACAGGGAAGAATTCGGACACTGGCACCTCTAGGCTTCCTTATTGATTCCTCTCTGTCTCAGCCCCAGCCGCCGGGGTGGGTTGTGGCCCCAAGGTGGGTGCTGCCAGCAGAGGAAGGAGGAAGCTGCTTCTGCTGACACTCTGGAACCTGCTCAGGGCAGGGGGCAGCTCCCACCCACCCTCCGAGCCCACCCCCTCCCTGCGGCCCAGCCTGTGTGCAGGGCTCAGCATCAGGGGCAGACTTGGGTGAAGGCTCTAAGCAGGCTGGGCAGAGTGGGCTGCAGCAGGCTTGTCTGGACGCCATCTGGCCAGGAGCTGCCCAGAGCACCTGGGCACAGAGAAGCTGAATGTGGGGAGACTGGTGCCGCATCTGCCGGCCCCTGGTGGGGGCCCAGACAAAGGGGGGCACCCCATCTGCACGGCCTTCACATCAGCCGGGCGGGAAGCAGGCTGGCACAGGCTGCCCATCGGGGGCCTTCCTCTGGGGCTTCCTGCCCCGGCAGCTTGGAACCCACAGTATGTGGGTGCAGGTGGAACTTGGGCCCCACGGCAGGGCTGGTTAGGCCACCTTCATCTCTCTCAAGTCCTGCCCTCTGGCTCTCAAGCTCTGGGGACTTGTTATCTTGGCTGGGTCTTCCCAGCAGGATGTTCTCCTGGATGACAGCTCCCTGAAAACAGAGGGTCTGGCTCAGAGTCAGAAAGAGGGTGTGCGGGATGCCTCCGGGCGTCCCCTCGCCCCTCCCAGAGGCGTGCTCCAGCCCACGGGGCGGACTTGAACCCTTGTTTCTGATCCACGGCCTCCCCAGCATTGGTGCCGACGGACACTGAGGGTCCCAGAGCGCTGAGCCCGGCGGCCCCTTTCCCCTAGAGAGACCCCAGGCCTGCTGCATCGGGCAGGAGTTCGGTGCCAGGCTGTGCGTGTCCGAGTTTTGCAAAGCCAGCTCCCGGACGCCCTGTCCCTGCGGTGCACCGGCTCTGAGCGGGGGGCTGGCCAGGTCACTGGCAGGGGCACTGCGGGGTGGGGCAGAGGCTGCGCCGAAGGGAAGGTTGCTTTTCTCTCCCCCAGCTGGAGCGTCTCCATTTGGGGGTGGGAGGTGGCATGGGGACGCCGAAATTTCAGTCCTCAGCTGTCACTCTCTCTCCCCCGGACAGCCCCCGCCCTGCTGCTCTTGTTCCAAATGTCCTTGCAAGCTCTCTCACACAAACCTGGGTCCCCTTGGCAACTTCCTCCGGCTCTAGGTGGCCCCGGGGGGTGCTGGAAACACTGGAGTCTGAGAACCGCCAGATGCAGGAAGCATGCTGTGGGGTTTTTCCATTGCTGCCACTTGCATTCTCCCTGTTCTCTGCTCCCTGCCTTCCCCCAGCGCTGCTCACAGGCCTTCTCCCTGACCAGAGGCTCTCCGCCTGTCTGTCTGTCCCCACCACCCGCTGCAGACCCCGGGCCTCTGCCCGCAACACCCCAGGGCTTTGTTAGCACAACTGAGTTCAAATGTCTGATTAGTCCTTAGGAGATCGAGGGGTCAATTTTCCACAGCTTCTTCCTCTCCATTTAACTAATTTAACTGCACGATTGTTACAAATTTCATTTTATTATAGCCCTGCTTCTCAGTCCAATTGAATTACTAAAATCTCATTTTCTCAGAAGTGCTGAATATGTAATCAGAGGAAAAATTATGCTCCGGTCTGCCTATTAGGACGGTTCATGCATGTATGAGCCGTGTGACATGTGACGGCCACACGGACAGACGGCCCACGTGCGGCGGGGCTGGCCTCCCGGGGTGGGCGCCCCCGAGGGGCGGAGCCTGCCCCCCAGCGTGCGTGTGGCTGGGACCATGTGTGTGCAGGCAGCCCGTGCTCGCAAGAGGGGAAACCACATCAACTCCCCGATTACAGATTAAGCAGTGTCTGTGGGCCATTGTAATTAAAGGGAAATTCAATTCCCTTCTAATGCCCCATCATGCCGGGCTCCGTGAGGTGCGGCTGGGATTGCGCCACTTGTCTGATGGGACCCGAGGTTCCAGGGAGCGTGAGTGGCGGCCAAGGCCTGTCCTCCTTCTCGCTGCAGCTTCTCAGCAGGGGCAGCCGGGGAGGAGGACTGGGAGCTATTTTCTGATCTGCCTGGTCCCCGAACGTCTTCCCACCTCAGCCCCCAAAGGGCCCGTTGTGGCAGCGGTGGCCTGGGCGGCCTTGGGAGTTGTGGGTTTTGGTGCCATGGCTGCTGCCCGCCCTGTAGGAGTGTGCAGGGGGGTGGGGGGGAGCACACGGGAAGAGCAAGGGGGTGGATTCTGACGGAAGCCGAAGCCATGGGAGCAAAGCCCAGCTTTGGGGAGAAAGCCCTTGGACCCCCACGTGCCCCAGAGGCGTGTTGTGGTGCAGAAGGACTCACGTCCCGCAGGGCTGAGGTCACGCCGGGCGCGCTGGAGCAGGCTGGTCTGCAAAGATGAGACGGAATTGGGGTCCGTGCCAGAGCCACACCGTGTTCCCCGGCCTCTTTCCAGGTCTGTGGGGTTTGTTGGCAGCAAAGGAGCTTCTTGGGGCTCCTCAGTGTCCCTCCCCCAACCTGACCCCACGTCCTGGGCTCAGGAGTACCAACATCTGTTCCTATCTTGTCTCTGTGACTTGACTTCCACTTGTGCCCCCACCCCCCGTCTTGACCCTTCCTCTGCTGGCTCCTACACATCCTTCAAGGCCCCGGCGGAGCCCCCTCCTCCAGGGAGCCCCCCCGAGTGCCCCAGGCCAGGTGACCCTCTGAGAGCTGGTGTATCCTCTGTCCTGCTGCAGCCTCAGATTGTCTTCAGAAGGGCCTGTCTGACTAAGCTCTAAACTGCTGGACAGCAAGGCCAGGTGGATGTTCAGGGCCTGGCGCAAGAGATGTTCTTTAGAAAAAGATGAATGGGAGGGAGTGAGCCCCAACTCCTGCTCTCCTGACTGGTCGGTGGGTCTCCCATTGTTCTCTGAGAGTTCTCTGGCTTAGAGGACTGGCAGGTGGGACGTGGGGCCTGGCTCCAGGGCGAGGGCACAAGCCTGAAGGAGAGCCGTCTCTGGCTGTTGCCCTTCACCCCAGGGACTGCCCAGACGTCACAGCTGGGGCCTTGGCCTTCCAGGACAGCGGGGACCCCACCCAGAACACCCTGAGGGCCTGTCCTGCTCAGATCCCTGCAGCCTGAGGCCTGGGCGCCTACTCTGCGCTCATGTGTTCAGGCCTCTGCGCGGATTCGGGTGTCCATGTGGCCCCAGGTCTTCCCCTCTGGTATGTTGGGGAAGCTGGGGTCCATGGGACCACCTGCCCTGCCTGGTGGCTGGGAGAGCATCCTGCGTGGCTCTTTCCTCCCAGCCTGGAGCTGTGCCGCATTCCCTACTCCTCAGCTTTATCTGCTCACCTCGGATCAGGGCAGAATTCCCCAGGGCCAGAGCCAGACACTCACTTATCACTCACTCGCAGCACCTGGAAAGTCAGCCTGTGGGCCACCCACCTGCCCTCCCCAGGCCAAGGGAGCCCCAGGACCGGGCAGGTTCTCCTGCTCCTCAGCAGCTCTGGGAGGTCCTGGGGGCCATGCCGCAGTGGGGACCCTCACGTGGTCATGGAATGGTTCCAGTCAGTTCTTCTCCTTAGGGGAGGTGGCAGTGGTGACCCCTCATGCACCCTCTTCACCAGCATGGTCGGGGGGTGGACATGCACACATGCGTGCTGTGGTGTGCCTGGGTGGGTGTGGGGGCCTGTCACCCATCGCTGTCCGGTGTAAGGGAGCTGCCCCCAGACCATGCACCGAGGCTCCAGGTGCTGGAGGGCAGGACGTGTCTCGTCCTGTCAGCTGGCTGGTCCCCTGTTTTCTGGTTCCGCAGAGGACTCCAGGCAAGAAGCCCGCCATGGGGCAGTGCTGGGGGCCACGTGGGAATCAGAGCCGACTGTCCAGTCCCCACACCAGCAGCTCAGGCTGCTCTCTAGGGGGCTGTGCGTGAGCTCCGGGCCCCCTCCTCAGAGGGCCTTGTCCTATCCTGGGGAGGGGAAGGTAGGAGATCCAGGGCCAGGGTCCAGAGATACTACCTCCCCTCCCGGCCGGTCCTGGCAGTCTTCCTAATGGGGGTGGGGGTCAGGAGGAAGGAAAGGGAGGGAGGCAGGCCAACCAGTGGAGGGGGGGCTCTCCCCTGGAGCTCAGCCCCAGGCACTTGTCTTTGCCTCTGTTAGCACAGCTCAGCTCTTTACCGCCAGCGCGTCCCATCCCCAGTATCCAAGCTCCTAGGACAGAGCGTGGGAGGGGTGCAGGGGTGCAGGGAGGGATCTCACATGGAGGCCCAGGGGAGCACTCCAGTGCCCCCAACCCTGCTGTCAGTCAACTAGGGCCACGATCTGGCAGTTCTGGGCTGCTGGCCCCTGCACGTGGTGGGCGCCCCATGCTGCTGCCCGAGCCCCATGGAGGCCAGTCCCCAGGATCCCTGTCCTTCCCGTCCCCCACCCCAGCCCCTGCCACCATGTTTTCAGACTCAAACGAACATCAAACACGGTGAGGGACAGAGGGGCAGCCACAGGCCTGGGGTGCCCTGCCCTCTGCCTTGCTGTCAGGGGCTGGGTGGTCAGGGCTGGTCGCCCGAGGGCCCACTTGTCTCGGCCACAGCTGGCTGAAGCTCTGTCCCAGGGCACTGCCCAGGGCCCTGCAGTGAATGGAAGGGGCAGGACCCTCTGTGCCAAGTCGACTCTGGGGCAGCTGGTCACCCCGCCTCACTGTCCTTGCTGGCCCTCCCCCTCTCCTCCCACAGCTCACCACCCACTCTCCCTATCCTCCCCGCCCCTCCCTGAAGCCAGCTAGCACCCGGCACTGCCCCCAGCCCCGTCCTCCCTCCTGTCACACCCAAACCACATCCCATGCACACATTCCCGGAGTCTTGGGCTCCCTGCTGGCCCCATTGTGAGCATGTGCTGAGGGTCACAGGATGTCCAGGATGGCAGAGTGTGGACACTGGCGGATATGTCCATGGCCATGTTAGAAGACGTGTTGCTCTTGGCCTGGCAGGGCCCAAGGGCCTGGGGCTGGCAGGGAGGGTCCCAGGGACCATGTCCTGCCGCTTCCCTCCTGGGACCCTCTCTGACTGGGACACCTCCTGCCACCACACTGGGGTCCGGCACACACTGACTGCCCAGCTTCTCTGACCTAGACGTGGCCAGTTCCCTGGGTTCAGCTGAAACAAGGTTGATATTGTCCTGAAGGAATTTTGCTTCAAGACTAAAGGGAAAGCCAGGGAAAGGGCTCTGGGAACTGCGGCTGGCCGGTTTCCAGGGCCCAGCTTTTCGCTGGGAGGCAGATCGTCCAGGGATGATGTGGGCTGGCCTGGGAGGGGTGTCAGGTCCGGGGGAGCTGGGGCTGGGGCGGGTCATCGCCATCACACCTGCAGAGCCAGTGAGGAAGGAATGCTCTGGCATGCCCAGGTCAGCTGGCCCGGTCCCTGCGGCGCTGGGCTTTGATCCACGTGCAGCTCCAGCCGCCCAGCATAGCTGTCCAAGTCCTACACCCAGGACTCCCACTGCCCACCTGCTGCACAGACGCCCCCTCTTGCTCCTGCATGGCCTGGGCAGAGGGGCCCCTTGTCATTCCCTGGCACCCAGCTGTGAGAGCATTTAGCACCCAGCTGGTGCTCAAGCAGTGTCTCCGGGACTTACCCCTGCACTCCCTTGCTGTCCCTTCCTCTGCCCCCGGAGCTCCCTTCTGCCCGTGGACTCAGAACGCGTTCGGTTCAGCGTGTCGTTTGCTGCAGCAGCTGGGGGCCAGGCTGATCCCCCAGCGCTGACGAGGGGAGACCCCCACCTGTCCCGCAGGCCTGTCCAGAGGGACACACAGGGCTGGGTGCCGTGTGGGTCCTTCTCCCTGGGGCCGCCCTCTGCTCCCTGGGCGTCATCTTGCCTTTGACAGTGGGTGCTGAGCTTGAGCAGCGGGATAGCTGTCAGCCAGACTCGGGACCAAGGGGGGAACCGGGGCCTGATGCGCGTCTCTATTCACAGTCTGCCCTCTGGGCAAGGTTGGCTCCTTCCCCGTCATCGGGCCGGGACAACGTTTGGAAAGAGGCTCTGCCAGCCCCTCGCCGGGATCCCAGCCTTGTGCACACTCTCAGCAGCCCCAGCCGCTGCCCCCTCCGCATACCTGCCCACGTGTCCCCTCTTCCTGGGTGTCCCCCTGGGGACAGGCAGTCTCACCAGGCCCACAGCCACTGTCCACGGGTGGAGAGCCTTCCACCGTCTCGGTGGCCTGTTGGCCGACAGACACGTGGGTGCCCGTCCCCGGGAGCCGGCGTAGGACCCAGGGGCCCTGGGTCAAGAATGCTCCAGGAGAAGGCTCCTGCACGGCAGGGCCGGCCCCGGCCACCAAAACTAAGTAACCCCGTGGTGCAGTGCAGTGCCTGTGGCCCGGCCTCTACTGGAAGCACCATACCATCCCCCCACAAATGTAGCTCCCAGGAGCTTTTATTCATTTACATTTTAATCGCTCCAGCGAGAAAACAGTGAGCCCCAAGGTTCGGCCCACTGCACGAGAGCAGGTGCTCTGCTCCCCTACTCCTTTTGGCAGTAGAGTGTGGGGCGGTTTGGGCCAGCCAGCGTGAGAGCGCCAGGCACGGTGCTGGGGTCTTCGGGCCCAGAAAGGGGACACAGGGCAGTGATTATCATGGCAAACATGGACACAGAGCCCGAAGCTCTGCATCCTGTAACTCACTCCCCCTACCATAGCCCTGCTGTGACGGGCACGTTGTTACCTGTCCTACCTACTGGAGAGACCTAGTGCCGAGGGCAGGGCACGCCGCGGGGGCTGGTCTGGTGGTGGCCGCAGACCACTGCGTAAACAGCCCACGTTTAATGTCTCGCAGCCCTGGAGGCTGGAAGGCCGAGATCCACGCATGGGAAGTGCTGGTTCTTCCAAGGCCTCTCTCCTGGGCTCGGAGATGGCTGTCTTCTCCCGGGTCCTCACCTGCTCACCCTCTGTGCCTGTCTCCTCTTCTTATAAGGACATCAGCCATGTGGGATCAGGCCCCTCAAACCTCTTCATTTCACCTGATTACGTCTTTAAAGACCCTCTCTCCAAATACAGCCCCTAGCTGAGGCGGTAGGGGCTGGGACTTGGATGCAAGCATTTATGGGAGTGGGGACATGATTCAGCCCAACCCCCTCTGAGCTCAGTCACCCCCTTGTGCCACCACTCCATCGTGGGATTATCGTCAGCATCAATAATCGTGATAGCCGGCTGGGGCTGGGTGGCTGGGGAGTGGGGTGCCCTTGGACATCAAGGCCCCAGTGGGCCAAGCTGGATGGAACATGGCTGCCCTCAGCCTCCAGGGGTGGTGGGGTGGACAGTCTGGGCTGGTGACGACCACCTGGGAGGGACTGCCCGGCCCCCACCTCTACCCCCCCCACCCAGAGACAGCTTTCCCAGGGCCGGGAGCGGGCGCACTGGGGGCCCCATGCGTTGAGCTCTTTGGGACTCAGGGAGACCTGGCCCTTGCACGGCTGGGTCCTCAAACGTCATCCCCCCAGCCCCTCGGGAATGTCATTAAATGGCACCAGCTTTTCCGTTGGCTCTGTCGGCCCATGTGGGGCCAGGCATCTGCATTTTTAGTGGGTCCTGAGGCAGGAGCGCCTCTGGCTTCACGGGAGAAATACTGTGGTCCATGTTTGTGGAACCAGTGAGTGGACAGCAAGAGGCATTTGGTGGTCTCTCAGAGCCAGGAAAGGAGAAGGGGAAGGCTTGGTGGCCGAGGGGAGGGATGGCTATCGGTCAAGGGCCAGCAGAGAGGCTCTTGGCCAGGAGTAGGCAACTTTCAAGCCCCAAGGGCCAGCTGCGGACTGGTCAGTGCCCGGTGTCCGGGCCAGAACCAGAGAGAGCGTGAGGTCAGACAGACTGGGGGTGCAGGGTGGGGGCCGAGAGCGTGAGAGCACATCGAGGGAAGATAAGCTAGAGAGAAGGGAAGATGTCCACGAGCAGAGTGGGGTGACCCTCCAGCCCTGCCCCCGCCTCCCTCGCTGGGGAGGCTGCAGACCAGACTCTGTGGCTCTGTGGTTTGCCAGGGATGAAATTCATTCTCACCCAGTGACCAGAGGGGAGGCAGACGCTGCCAGCCAAGGGCACAGAGTCCCCGCTCCTGCCGCGCGCCCTGTGCTCTCAGACTCCTGCTGAAGGGGCAGTCCCCGTCCACAGAAGCCAGAGGACTCCGGCAGGCCCAGAGCTCTCCCCTATCCTCCTGTCTAGCTCGGGGGCCACAAAACCCAGGCCCTGCCTAGGTTAGGCTTTGCAAGCCACACGGCCCCTGTGGCAGCTCCACGGCCCTGCCACGAACCATGCAGCTGCCACGGACAGTGTGCAAGTGAGTGGGAGGGGTGGGTTCCAGTAAAGGTTTGTTTGCACAAACAAGCAGTGGGCCAGACTTGCCCCACAGGCCATAGTGTGTGTACCCCGGTCCAGCTGACTGTGGTACCCTAGGCCTACCTGGCTATAGCAGCAGGGAAGTGTCCGGAGACAGGGCCATGGAGACACAGTCACCAAGCCAGTCAGCTCCGAGGAGGGCCTCCCTCCCCTGCGGAGGCAGGACAGGGGGCTGCCAGATCTCTGGGGTCCCTATCCTTTGGAGTGGGGAGCATCCCAGGCAGGGGCTCTTCCTCGGTGTGGGGCCCAGGGAGACCAGGGTCGGTGGGCTGCGTGGAACCCGGGGCAGCCACGGTGGGTCCCCAAACCTGCGCCCTGGCTCAGGAGACAGACACCTGGGCATCAGAGGCCAGAGACACGTTCTCCTTTAACCAGGTGATCTCTGCAGCCCAGAGCTCATCTCAGATCTCAGAGCCAGAAGGCCAGCCAGGCACCCCCTCCCTCCTGGGCCATCACCCACAGCCTCAAGCGGGCCCGTCCTCAGAGCAGTGGCCAGATCAGCCCCATGGCCAGAGGAGAATAGGGCCTGGCTCTGGCCTCCCACCCCACTGTGAGGCAAACCCAGAGGGGCTGGGAGGGGCTTCACGGGGGGCCTCTTTGGCAGATGCAGCTCAGAATCCCCCAGAGGCGCCGGCTGCTGCGTGCCCGGGGGGTATCCAGTGCTGAATCGACACCAGGGCCTTGGCCTGAAACCTGAACTCTGAGCAGGGAGGGGCAGGGGCGGGGAGCCACCAGGACAGGAGGGTGCCTGGGAAGCCTCTGCCCAAGGGGCAGAGGGTGGGCCGTCTCCTTTCAGGTTCCGGAGTCCTCAGGGGCTCCCCCAGCGCGCCGACCGTCCCTCACCACCACCCGTCTGGGAGACAGTTTCCTCCTCCCCATGCTCCGGAGTGCCAGGGGTCTGGGGGTGCCCTGCCCCCCCACCCCCCGCACTCCGTCCTTGCCCCGACCTCCCTGCCCCCACGCTCTGGCCCTCGTGGTCTCGCTGCCTCTGTTGTACAACATTATCATTTCATAATACTCTGAAATATACATGAAGTTGGCTGAATGCAGACAAAATTGCACCATTTACTGCATGAATATTTCATGCTGGCTTCGCTCCGAGGTGTCCGTCTGATGGAGCTGGGAGCCTGCTGCCCGGACCTCCCTGCCCATTCGCCTCCTGCCCGAGAGCGGGCAGTGCCGGCCCCTCTGCCAAGTTGGGGTTGCCGGAGACAGAGAGAGGAGACAATGCTGAGGGGTCCCGTGGTTGCTGGGGGAACCGTTGGGGATTGGGGGCATGCGGCGGGTCCTGAGCTCCTTTGTAGCAGCCACACCCCCACATTGTGGGTTGGGTATTCAGAATAAAGTCCTAGCAAGGCAGAGAGCCCTGGGGCGAGGGCAGGAGCCACAGGGCACCCATGTGCTGCTCTTCCGTGATGCCCCAGCCCCCAATGCTGTCCCCACGGTGCCCTGGCTCCGTTCACATCATGGCACGGCCACGGCAGCCTCCCCTTCTGCTAACTCCCGAGTCCAGGCTGCTGTGCCAGAGGCCACAGCGGGCTGAGGAATCCTGTGGTCCCGGGAGGCGGGAGATGGGCCCTGTGCGTGAGTATGTGTGTGTACCTGTGCGAGGTGATGGGTTTACCGGCCATTCAGGTGCTCGCTCCCAGGGGGGTGCCGGGGAGGCCCTGCCTCTTGCCAGCTGAGCAGTGTGAAGCCCCCTCCTCCTCTCTGCCCACAGTCTCCCCTCATCAGAGCAAGGACAGGCTGATGGGACAGGTGCCAACAACTTCCTCTGCCCTGCCCCCCTCACCCTCATCTCCTGGCCACGTGGCAACTCTGAGGAGGCAGCAGGCCCCTGCTCTTTCCACTGCGGTGCCCTTTCCCATCACCTCTTCCCTGGACCGCCCCCTCACTCAGGTTCCAGATCTTTCATACAGGCACCGGATTTCCTCTGCCCACCGTCCCCTCCTCCCTTCTGATCACTGATTCATTATTGAGCACCTGCTGTGTGCCCAGCAACGTGACAGCACTGGGGATGCGGCAGAGAACAAGATTCGCGTGGGCCCTGCCCTCACAGGCCTGCAGTCCCCTGGCGCACAGGGACACCAGGCAGAGAAACCAAGAAACTGTTTGCAGAGTGGCGTCCGCGCTATGAAAACAGGGTCCTAAGGTGGAGGCCTACAGTGGCACCACCGACTTTAGGCAGGGTGGACGTGGAGGACAGCTCAGGGGTGGTGTTTAAGCTGAAGGACTGGCAGAAGCTGGGCATGGAGAGACTGAGGGGAACAGCATTATAGGTACAGGGAATGCCACGTACGGAGGCCCTGAGGCAGAGGGAGTCTGGTGTGTCCGAACAATGGCTGCAGCCAGGATTGCAGGGCAGGGTTGGAGAGGGAGGCAGGGGTGCGACCAGCAGGGCCTTGTGGGCCTGTGTGTGCATTGTTTTCAGAGAGTGAAAGGAGAAGTGAAATCATTAAGAGGCTTTAGGTAATAGAAAGACGCTGTCCAACATATGCTTTGTTTTAACTCCGTCTCCCTGGCGGCCATGGGAGCCGGAGACGGGGGGACTCCCCCCAGCGCTGGGATAGTCGGCCTCTCGGCAGTTGTCGTTGGAGGGTGAAGCTGCTCATTCCAGGGTGGGCAGCCCAAGATTAGGCCCAGCCTGCGGGTCCTCGCCAAGGGGCAGGGGTGCGGTGTGAGAGGGCAGGGCTGCACCAGCAGGTGCAGAGTGGCAGCCTCCGCGGTCCCAAGTGGGCAGAAGCATACAGGCCCTCGGCCCATGGCAGGAAGAGGCGGGAAACCAGGTGCTTGGGGGTCAGGTTCTGGGACTGCAGTCACTCTGTCCTGCTTTCTCCTCCGTGTTTGTGCAGCAAGATCATGAGGGAGCAGGAGACCCAGGTGGGCAATGTGCTGTGTGTCATTGGGCAAGCCCCTCTGCCTCTCTGGGCTCCGTTAAATGTGAAGCGTGGGCCCACAGTGATGTCTGCTTTCACCACTTCTGTCATCTTGAAGCTCCAGCCCCGCCCAGCAAGCATTCCCACCACCACCCCCAGCCGCGCCAAAGTGGGCTTCTCGTGGAGAAACGACTTCCCAGCCGGGGGAATTCGGAAATCGGAAATTCTTTCAATCAGGCATGAGGGTCCTTCAACACCTTCTAGAACTCCGCATGTCCTTAGCCTCCCTGACCATGCCGTCGGCCCATCTGGGCTGGAATTAAGTGCCAGGAAACAGGGTGACGGTTGGTGGATCCTGCTTCTGGTCCTTGTCTAGCCTGCCGTGCCCGACGCGGCACCCCCAGGCTGCTCCAGGATCTGGGGGGTCCACGTTCTGCACATAGGAGGGGCTGCAGGGCAGAGGGCGGTGCACAGCTGGGACCAGGGCGAGGCGGGGGCAGGACCCGGGGCAGGGAGGAGAAGAGACCCTCTCGGCAGGCAGATGCCCATCCCTGCACCGTTGGGAGTGAGTAGGGGTGTAGTGTGCCACACGGCAGCCCCCCAGCCAACCCTGGACACCCACATCTCCACCCCCCAGCCTCGCCAGAGAAGGGCCAGGAACGTCCCTAAGCACGCCCCGGGCTGCAGAGTGATGGGCAGTGAATACGCCGAATAAGAAATGGGCAAAGGCGGCCAAGTCCGGGAAACCAGGATCTGTTCTCCTGCACAGAATTGGCGGGGATGAGCCCCCAGGGTCGCCTGGCACCCTGCTCTGCCTACCAGCTCTGTCCCTCTCCCTTCATCCCTCACACGCTGCTCTCACTTCTTCTGCAGCCCTCCCTGCCTCACCTCTGCCTGGCACTCTCACTGGGCCTTCTCCTGCCTTCCTCACTCCATGTCCTTCTGGGGCAGCCCCCTGCCTCGACCTCCCCGGGGCTAGTCTGGGCATAGCCCCCCCTCATGGCATTTCCCACCCGCGTGCCTCGTGTGCAGCCTGCAGATGTGACACTCAGAAGGAGCGCCCTCGTCCCCAGGTGGGGTGGTCCCGGGCCCAGCTGGAAGGCGCCCTCCCTGCCCAGGCCTCTCCACCGCCGTGGGGGCTGGCCCCCTGGCCCTGCAGCTGTCGCCCCGGCTTCTTCACACGGGCCAGCAGCTGGGGCCGTGCTTTGCTTTATCTGGAGGCAGGGTCTGTGTTTGCTGAACCATATCCACCGCCTCCGGGCTCCAGTGTGGTTGAGCTGGGGGTGCCTGGGAGGCGTCTCTGCAGCCCACTGGGGCCGCGACACGGCTGGGACCCTGCAGGGACAGGGCCCTCTGGGTCTGGGCTCCCCATGGTCCCTGCCACCCCTAACCCTGTGGGCACCCCCAGATTCCTAGCCCAGACCAGCTGTAGCCCACCAGCTGTTTGGGGGACGCTGCCTGGATTTGGGGACTGGTGGGTAGAAACAGAGTCCTCTGGCTTCCCTGCCCCTCCCGCTTCCCCGGTTCTGTGTGTTGGCCCCTCTGGAGGTGGGAGCAGCCAGTGGGTGGGCTCTGTGAAAGCTCCTCTCTTCCTTCTTCCCCTCCCCCTCCCAGGGCCTGTGCTCTCTGCCAGGAAGACCCTTCCCCAGCTCCCAGGACTCCAAGTCCCACCCCTGCCCTCCAGCCTTTCTTGACGGCCTGCCCCACGGGAGTGCAGGTCTTGTCCATCTCTGTGTCCGCCGAGCCCTCCCGGGGCAGGTGTCGTCTCTGCTGCTCATAGTCCACATGCCTGTACCCCAGATTCCTTGCCTGTGTTAGGGGGAGTAACACTGGTTACGTGCACCGTGATTCATGCCCAGCCCCCATCAAGGCTTTATTGTTCTGAGTGTCCAGGTGCCCAGCCGAGCAGAGGGACAAGCGTGGCCTTGAGGTGGCCCTGCGTGGGAGAGCAGGGGAGCAGCGGGGTGGCCAGGGTTCCCAGCTGGTGCTCTGTGTGGCAAGCAGAGACCAGGCACTTTGCAGGGACAGGTCTCCCCAGGCAGGGGATGGCATGAGGAGTGAGCCAGCCTTCATTCTCCCCATTGCGCAGATGGGGACACTGAGGCTCAGAGAGGGCAGATATATGCCCGAGGTCGCACGGCTGTGTCCAGACAGGAGCATCTGCCCGGCTGGCTGGGAGTCCATTCATCCCTGATGCCCCCAGTGCCCCTCTCCACCTTCACCTGTGCTCTGGAACGTGGGGGCTGGCTGAGGATGCCGCCAGGTGGGGGACTGACGGGGACATGAGGACAGAGGAGGTCAGCCTCTGCTATCTCAGGCCTGGCCCTGCCCCACAAGGTGGCTGTCTGTCCCAAATTCAGTGGTGGCTCTGGGCCTCAGAGAAGGGGGGAGCCATCACGGCCATGGGGTAGGGGTGAGGCTTGTCAGGAGGATCCCCTGCCTCCCATTCTGAGCAGCAGGGACATGGCACAGGAGTGTCACTGAGTCACCCCGGGGGCTGCCATTTGGGCTGGGGAAACTTGGGAGTATGGGAATGAAGATAGAACAAGTTGGGGGTGGGCGCCATGTGGCCCCACCGCTCCTGCCTGCCCCCGCCTGCCTCCTCTCTCTGGAGCCCTCCTCCTGGGCTTCTCCCTCCCTGCACATCCCCCCACCTCTGCCCCTACCTGCCTGTGTCCTTGATGCCCGGATGCGCAGGCCCGCAGCAGCCCCGCTCTGTCCCTTGATCAGAGTGAGTGCCCTACCCTCGCACGGCCACCCTGGACACTCCAGCAGGAACCTGCGCAGACCCCAGCCTCGGTCTCCCCGGGGTGTGCCCGTTGCCCCAGCTGTGGCCGGCCGGCCCGCCGCCACCCACTGCTTCCCACCATGCCTCAGACTTTCTTATGCTGACCTGAACGGCCGGTCCTGGCCATCCCCCTCCCAGGGGACGTCAGGTTCCTGGGCTCCCCTCTTTGTCTGCTCCCGAGTCAATGCTCCCTGTACCCCTCCTGACCCCTGGCACTTAACACGAGTCCCTCATACGGGCAGGAACAGTCTGCTCGTAATACCTGCCCTTCCAGAGAGGAAGGAGCCGGCTGCCCGTCTCTGTCCGCTTGGCCCTGGCCTGCAGAGATGCCCGGGGCCGGATGGCGGCGCCACCCCTTTCACCCTGCACGACTGGCCTCTCTCAGGGAGTCGCAGGTCCCTTTGTCAGCCCCACCCCGTTGGGGAGGAGGGCTGTGTGTGGTCCTGCAGGAGGACTTTTCCAAGGATGCCCCGAGTCACACTTCCCAGGGCCTCACACGCCTCACTGCCTCCTTGCTGCCAGCCTAAGTCCCTGCTCCCGCAGTCCAAGCCCTGTCCCGCCAGGCCCCGTCCTCCCCCAGGAGAGCACCACTGTCTGCACACAGAGCAAGGGAGGGGAGGTGCAGGGAGAGTGTGGTTGTCGCTGCCCAGAGGGTGGGGGGAGCTGGGGAGCCCAGCCCCACCCCCACACCCTCCTCCCCCCAGCAGGCCGGCTTCCTGCAGCTAGACCATGCCAGGGAGGGGCCGTGGAGCTGCCTCCCATGCTCTACTAACCCCCAGATGGATGTTTCCACCTCCTTCCCTGCGTTTGCTAATTTGGAAACACCACCCCCATCGTAACCCTGGCAATAATAACGAAGCTGTCGCTTTCCCTGGCAACCAGCTGGGGTCTCTCTCGAGGGCCATGGGTCCCTCAGGCCCTGGAAGATCTTAAAGGTGCCCTGGCACTGGTTGGTGGCCGTCAGCTGTTTGGGCCTCACACCCCCTCAAAGCCCAGGGCAGCACAGGGGTTTTATTGTTAGTGTTTTTTCCACTAACTGAACGGTTTTCCAGGCCCTTAAACTCCTGGAGAAAGCCCCAGACTGTCCCCTCTCCACCCACCATGGTCTTACGCACAGACGGGAGCCAGTTCAATGCCTAGGGGGTGGTCTCAGCCTTTCCTGCCCTCCGGAGAGAGTTCAGCGGGGGCCGTACCGTGGCCCGGCCCGTGTGGGCCCACAGAGGGGGCTGGACCGTGGGGACGGTCCGAGATCCTGAGCCTGAGCTCCCGGGACAGAGGCTTCCAGCTGGCTGACTCCGGCTCACGTTGGTGCTGTGATTAGACTTCACTCTCAGCCACCTGTCCGGTAGCGGGCCTAGGCTCCAGTTGTTAGCCTTGTCTGGGGCCTGGGCAGCAATGGCCCAGGGAGGCTGCATAGCCTGCGGTAGGTGTCCGGCCGAGGGGCAGAGGCGGGATTGGGACCACAGCCCGACTGTGGGGCACATGCTTCCTCCCCCTCCCGGGGCCCCACCCTTGTCTCAGCGTCAGGGTGAGCAGGTTCGGATGTGGGGCCTGCCCATCTGCGGCCTACCCATCCCCCGAGCCACAGCAACAGAGCGCAGGGCGACATCAGCTTCTAAAAACATCTAGACCCAGACCAGTCCGAGACCTGGAAAGAACTTCTGAGTGAGGCACTTGCGGGGCCCCGGAGAGACCCTGGCAGGAAACTGGACTCCAGATCTGGGGCTGAAAAGTTCAGGAAATGCGAGCCGGAAACTCCGGGCACACGGGGCGAGGAGCGTGGGCGGCCACCGTTCGCCAGGCTGAGAACAAGGACGTTGCCCTGGCGTCTGCCCTGGTCCCCCATCCCTTCCCGTGCCTCCGACATGCCCTGGTGTCCCGGGTGAGGGTCCCGGGCAAGGAAGAGGATGTGAGTCACAGCCTGGAGGCGCGAGCGCCGGGACACTCCCTGCCACCTCCAGGCGGCAGGCTCACGCCCACCGGCACCCAGCGGCCGTGTCCACCCAGGCCCCGGCCGAGCTCCTGGGCCCTGCCGCAGTGGCGGCTGCTTTGTATGAACGGCGCGGCATTTTGGGTAATGAAATATTCACAGGTCAGTGATTCCTTGAGAAATGATGGGGATCAGTCGATTCCTTTTTCAGGAAGTAATTTTCTTCTCCTTCGCAGCCTCTGCTTTGTGTTGACGATCATTAGCATGAGAAGAGGGGCTGGATGGAAGGCACTTGTCAGAGCTCAGGACCAGCCACTGCCTTGTCGCCTGGGCCTGGCCGAGGGGCCCCGGCCTGAACGCACACCCGTGGGGTGGCGGGTGGGGGACCCCGCCAGCTCACAGCCAGGGCTGGAGGGGGCTGGCTACTGGCCCTTCAGGGGTCTTGCCAGCTGCCCGCCCCCGGGACACCCCAGTTTGGAGGCCAGCCTCGCATAGCCGCTTCCCACGCTGAGTTCAGATCGCAGCTAAGGTTCACAAGTTAGTGTCTGTGCCTCGGTCTCCCCTTCTGTAAAATGGGCTACACGGGCCAGTGTCGGTTTGGACGGGGTCTCAAATTCACGAAAGGCATCTGCAGCAGTCGGTACTGAACCAATTTCCTTCTTTCTGTGGCAGGCCACGCACGGCCCAGCCCCTTGTGGCCCTAGATCCCAATGGCACCACATTGTTTCCACCAAACTCACAACCACCCCCTGTCTGTGACCACAGCTCGTGCTGACGTGGGCCTTGCTGTCTCTGACAGTGGACGTGTGCAGGTTCTTTGTTCGGGTTGGATGGGCGCCGGCACCAATGTCCACAGTCAGACGGTGGGTGGGAGCCCACTGCTGGGAGGTGGGCCTGGGGCGACCCGGGTCGGGGAGAGGCCTCCTGCTCATGCACTGCTTTTCGGTTTTGTCTTGTTTTCTCTATAAGATCAGAAGCCGAGGATCTGGCCACAGGGTGCATCTAGGAGCCAGGCAGGGGCCCATGTTGATAGTACTTTACTAAAAACTGGAGTACGGAAAGGGGTGGGGGGTCGCCTGGGTGGCGCAGTTGGTCAAACATCCGACTCTTGATTTCGGCTCAGGTCATGATCTCCGGGTCATGAGATCGAGCCCCGTGTCCGGCTCCATGCTCAGTGCAGAGTCTGCTTGGGATTCTCTCTCTCTGCCCCTGCCCCTCCCCCACCCCCCCACTGGTGCACACTCACGCTCCCCCCCCAATTAAATAAATAAACAAATCTTTAAAAAAGAAAGACTAGAGGGGACAGCAGTGTTGCTGCCGGACAGCCTGCCCAATGGCGGGCAGCAGGGGGCTACCCACTCTGCTGGGGGCACTTGCCTACCTGCCCCCTTCCACGTGGTGAGATTGACCAGAAGAGCAGGAGCCCACCCTACTCCCCAACACAGCCGCCACGGGGGTGCTTTCAACAGGCTGTCCCATGGGACCAGCCAGCGGCAAGACCCTTCGAACGAGCTCTCCCAGGCTCAGGTGGGGACCAGGACTGGCCTTGGGAACCAAGCGGGCTGCAGACCTTCATCGGGACGGACTAGGACTTGGGGACCTAGTCCGTCCAGGTGCTGCACTCGGCCTACCCACAAGCTGAGGGGCCCCTCGTGTCTCACACGAGCCAGCCCTGGCCGGGGTGAGAAGAGTCACCCTGTGTGCAGCCCAGCCCGCGCTGTGGCCGTGGCTGGAATTGCTTCCCCTCACAGCCAGGGAGTGGGCCTGAGGATGGCAGTTACATGCCGGTGGGCTAGGGGCCAGGAGACTCCTCTGCTGTCCCCCAGGTCGGCACGAGGCATGCCAGTCTGCCCTGCAAATACCTGGGAACCGAAGGGCCCTGCCTAGAGGCAGGTAGCTGCTTACGGTGACTTCCAGGGCCCAAGTTTGAGCCAGAACAATTCAGGGAACGGAAGAGTGGAGGCTAAGCCTGAACCTCAAGCTGATTGGGGACCAGGCCCTGGATCCTGAGTTCAAGTCCAGTCAGTGTATTGACAGACTAGGTTTAATGCTCTGCATCAGCATGGGGTCCCCATGGCAGTGGGAAACTAAGGGAAAACCAACAGTTCGCAGGCCTGCCAACTGGGCCCCCAGGGGACCTGTGTCAATGCCTTGAGAGCTGAGATTGCACAATTCAGGGGTGCTAGTGGCATCTAGGGGGTGCTGTGAACCTGCTGCCATGCACAGGACACCCCCCACGTGGAGAAGGACCCAGCCCCAGAGGTCAGGAGTGGCCTGGGCTAATAATGTGGTAGGAGGTGGGCAGGCCTCAGCTACGGGGGCCTAGATAGGCTTCCCCAGACCAGACCTGGCCCAACAGAAATGGGAATATGCGGGCAGAGCATCCCCAGCGCCCCCCCCCCCACAACGAAGGGCCGGTGCCGACGGGCCTCTGCAGGCCCCAAGGGGGCATGGCTCTGCCCAGCGGGGGTGGCTGGGCCTCATTGGTAGGCGGCAGGGCAGCTGGGGGCTGGCTCGGAGAGCCCTGAGCAGTCCGCGCCCATGAGGCCACCTCCAGCCATGGCTCGAGCCAGTGCTTAGACCCTCCAGGGATGGATGCTGGCAGTGGTAGTTTTTAAAATTTCCAGGGTGATTTCAGTGTGCAGCCACGTTTGAGAACCCCCAGTCCACAGGTGGACAGCTGGGAGCCGGGTGAAACGCAGAAGTTCAGGCCAGCCCCCGCTGCCGAGTCAGAGTCGGGCAGGACCCCGGGGAGGCGGATGAAGCTTCAGGGGTGAGACATACAGCATCTGTGCCGAGGCCCCAGCCCACACTCAGAAACTGGCAGACAGGATCCATGCCCCCGACTTGTGCTCTGGGTTTCTGAGCTGTTTTCCTCAGCTCTCTGTGTGTTCCCCTCCATTTTACTGGGACAGGCAGCACCTAAGTGCTCTGGGCTGTGTTCAGCGATGTTCTGCTGAGAACCCCAAGGGCTTATTCCAGATTCACCTGATCCCATGCAGGAGCCAGCTGAGCACGCAGGTGGGCCCATCGGCTTCTGCCTTGGAGCCTGGTAACAGTGCGGAGGTTGGGGGGACAGCAGTGCCTCTGCCCATTTGATGGACCAGGTGCGGGGGGTGGGCCTGGCGGAGACACAGAGGAAGGGCGGGCCTGCAGCCTCCTGCGTACTCAGCACATGTCCTCCCCCACAGGGCCATTCCTGTCCAGGGAGCAGGGCCCAGCTCCTCCCGTCCAATGCCAGGCCTGGTCACTCAGTCATCCTTCTCTGCAGGGGGTGTCCTGGCAGAATGAGCCACAGGGAGCCTGCTGTACTTCCCCAGGTGTGGGGCAGCCAGGCCTCCAGTCTCAGGGGGTGCCTCGGGGTCCAGCCTCCCCTCGTGGGCTGTCCTTGAGTGGAAGGATGGGGGCAGCGAGCAGGCAGGAACGGACGGGCCCTGAGGAGCACCCCCTGCTGGCCTGCCCCTCGGTGGGCACAGAGGTCCTGGGTCAGAGTCCTTGTAGACTAAGAATGGGGGGAGGGGTCTCCACAACTTCGCGCTTCCTGCCGGAAGGGCTCAGAGGGACACTGCCTTTCAAAGTCGGCCATGGCTTCCAGGCTAGAGGGTGACTGCACCCCCATTCCCATCCCTGAGGAGCCCCTGGGCCAGTTTCGAGTTGGCTGACAGGCTAAGCGGTGCCCTGGGGGCTGGAACGGAGGTGTCCCTGGCACGAGGGAACCCTGGCTCTGGCAGCTGAGACCCCCCCATCTGTGGCTGGGAACCGCTCTGTGAGGTCGAGAAGGTAACGTGCCTGGGGGAGACCCCCCATGCGGTGGCTGGGGCCCACCCAGGAGTGGAGGAAAATGGAGGAAAAGAGGCAAAGAGAGTCGGAGGGAGGGCAAAAGTGACAGCGGAGACCTGATTTGTAGGAGCCCCCAGGATAGCACGGTTCAAGGCCAGAGTCCTGGGTGACCCTGATGCTGCGCCCGCGGGCTGGGGTGACCCCTGGGCTGTCTGTGCAGGATGGAGGCCGGTGTGTGCAGAGAACAGGGTGAGCTCCAGGTGGGCGGAGCCAGTGCAGGTTGACCACGGTCCCTCCTCCTCACAGATGTGGGGCTGTCCATGATGCAGGCAGCGACCCATGCCCCAGGAGCCTGTGTCCACCGCAGACCTGGCCAGCTCCCCTGAAAGAGCAAGATGGAAGAATGCCGTCCTCTTCCAGTGGCCAGTGCTAGGAGTTGCCCTGACAGAAGGGCGGGCAGAAGTACTGGGACATAGACCCCTTTGCTCCAGGTCTCACCCCATACCCCCTCCACCCCACCACCCTGCCCTACCCGGTGTCTGTCACCTTCATCTACTTGTCCCCCAGACTGGACTCTGTGGGACGCCAGAAGGGGCCTGGTGCAGGGCTGCAGGGAAGGGGGCAGCACTCTTGTCCCCCATTCTCAGACCAGCCCCTTGGTAAGGCTCTGGGAGGCCCCATGGGAGTCCTGCCCCTCCCCCCAGCGAGTCCAGACCCCCTCCCCCACTTAGTGAGTGCCCCAGGCGTCACACACCCCACCACGGGCCATTCTGCATGGAGCAGGCAGCCTCTCCGCCAGCCCCCTCCCTCCCCACCCACATGTGGCCACGTCGCCCTCAGAAGCCCACTATAGTTAGGCTGCTGCCCCAGTGGGGTGGGGGGGCGATCCCCTGGCCTGGTCAGTCCTGCTGTGGTCAGCAGGGTGGGGAGGGGGCATCCACAGAGAAGGGGCATCTTGGAATGGAAATTCCATTAGTGTTCAGCCATGGGCAACAGGGCCTGTTCAGAGAATACATTCAATTAAAAATTGATTTTTCAGTGTAACCTCCGTCATAATGAACCACATTCAGGCCCCTTCCCACCATCCCGGCCAGTGTGGCCCTTACCCGCCCAGCCCAGCCCTGCCACCCCCTGGCCTCCGCCCCTTCGTGGGGAGGATGATTGACTGAGGGGACTGGGGGCCAGGGAGGGGCCCACTGTCACCGAATTGGGGAATAATTACAAGTGAGGTGCACGGGGGCTTTTGTAAATGAAAGTGTCACAGTGGTAAATCTGTCTTTTTATTTACCGCGAGGTTGTGTTTTCTGTGTGGCTCCGGTTAAAAGCTGCAATATTTAATTTCCCTGGATCCAGACGGCATCGGAAAAGCATCATACAATGAGAAGAGCTCAACATTTTGCCTCCCTCTCTCCCCACAAACTCAAAGCCACCAGGCAAGCGCCTGACCCCGCGAACTCTGCTCCCAGGCACCCCTATTTCTTGGGTGTTCCTTCTCTTCTGGCTGTTTCCCCACGTTTCTCTGCCTTCCTCTGAGGTCAGGTAGGGGAGGCTGAGCTGGTTCTCCAAAGCTCCCTGGGGCGTCTGGGCCCTGGAATTAGGATAAACACGATCATTTCCGGCAGCATGGCTCGAAGTGTGGGGCCCAGAGGCAACACGACACTGTGCTATCCACTTACCTGCGTTAACACCTGCCCAGGCAGGCTCTGTTGGGATACCTGTCTTCCAACAAGGAAACAGAAGCCCAGAGCAGTGAGGGACTCTCAACTACTCAAGACTGGGGCTCAGGCCTGCCAGACCTCGGTGCATGGCTATGTTTCTGCTATATTTGGAATTCAGAATGCCCAGTCCCATTCTACCTCCCTCCTGACCCTCACCTGCTGATTTGCTGTGTGACCTCAGGCCCTAGGCTCACCCTTTCTGAGTCTCTGTAAAAAAAAGAAACCTAACCGTGGCTACTTGTGATGTAATTGCAAATTGAGGATCAGTTGCCCGGGAGACACCCTTCCAACCCCCCAGACAGGTCCTCTGCCTTCTGCCCTGGCCTGTGGCCTCCTTGGCTGTGCTCCCCAGGTGACTCCTGGAAGCAGACGGGGCTCCCAGCTGGCCACAGCCTTCCGCACTCAAGCATTCACTGGCCCTGACTCCAGCTTCCTGTTTGTTCAGGTTTTTTGGGTTTTGGTTTTTGGTTTGTTGTTGTTGTTTTTGTTGTTGTTGTTGTTTGTTGTTGTTATGACTGATTCCAGCTACATTAGGAGAAGATCCATCCATTCTTCTTGCTCGTTAACTAAAGGACAGGGTCTTTGTCCCCTCCCAAGCCCACCCAGCCTGCCGTGGTCACTATTCTGGAGTCTGATCCTTTCTTGCCAGGCTCCCTGTTTTCGTCTGTATTCACAGCTGATTTGAGCCACCCTGCTGAGCCCTGGGGTCCCCCACACCCCAAGTACAGAACTGCATCCCCAGGCAGTGTCCAGGACCTGACCCACTCCAAAGCCCTTCCTTCACTGCCTTGGTCCCTCCCCCTGTCCTCCTGGCCCTCAGCAAGGTGCAGCTCCCAACCCCACTACTGGGGGGACCTGGGGTCCTTTTGCCCCCCCCAGTCCCATCCCCATGGTATCAGTCTGTGGTTCCTGAAGACCCCTGCTTCTGGTAGGCCTTGGGCAGACAAAGAGTTCTGGGTCGGAGGAGTGTGGGAGACGGCAGGTTCTAGGCAGTTAAACACATCTCTTTCCTACAGAATGTCTTGGGGCCTTCCCTAGAACATTTCAGGAGCCTGGAGTTCCAGAGCACGTGACTTGGGCAGTGCTGGTCCAGGGAAAATGGCCTGGGCTGTGGGTGGGCTGGTGTCTCTCACACCGTGCCTCTGTGAGCTGTGGGATCTTAGCCCTGCCTCTGAGAGCCTCAGTTTCCCCATCTGCAAAAATGAGGCTGGTGACGTGGCCTCCTGGGGCCACTCTGAGCTTTCCAGCTGATGTAGGTGCACCGCTGCTGCTGGTCCACGTGGGCATCTGGAAGCGCACATGCGCGACCAGCAGCCGGCTGGTCCGGGGCTTCCTGGAGATGCCCCGGGAGGGGCTTGGCACGGCACTGCTGCCAGAGCCTGGGGCTCAGAGTGGTGGGACGGAAGTGGCCCTGGGTACAGACACTGGAAACTGCCCTATGTGAGCTGCATGACGCCAAGCCTCTTTCCTCCTCTGGGAGATGAGACGTGCCTCTCAGGTGTGGTGAGGAGGCTGCTAAGAGAACGGGCAGGAAAGTTCTGGTAAAGGGACGATGCGTGTGGCCATCAGAGCGGGGTGGGCAGAGCCTCCCTCGGGGCTGCCAGGACCCTCTGGGGAGGCCCCCAGCTGGAGAAGCCCAGCAGGGACATGGGACTTGGCGCGCGTGCTAGGGATCCTGGTGGGGCTGTGCTCAGAGCTGGCCCTGTCACTTGCTAGCCAGGGGACCATGGGACCCTTACTCAGCTTCCTTATCAGGATCGTGGGGATAGTGACACCCACCTTGTCCAAGTGGGATGATGAGTCAGTGGGACATCCTGGCCAGTCACAGGCAGTGTGACTGTTCCTGTGTGTCATTCCTGCCGAGTGCCCTGTCCTGCCCTGGCCACAGCCTCTCTGGGCTGGCACCTAGTCCCAGGGGGTGCCATTTCTGCCTGTGGGAAGGTCTGCTTCTTTCCAAGACCTGGCCCTAAAGGATCGTCCTGTGCTGTCCCACCCAGAGAGGAATCAGAAGGATGGCTTGTCCCCCCTCCCTGGCTGTGGAGCAGTGGCCTCTGACTGCCCAGCCTTGTGGGTGTGGAGTCCAGCGTCCTCATCAGCAGGAGAAGATAAATGTTTTTAATTCAGGGAGCTTTTCATGAGCCAATGAAAGGAAGTAAATCATCCTTCTAGGCCCTGGAGCCCAGAGCTGGTGCCTGGTCGCAGTGGGGCAGGCAGCCAAGCAGGGTCACTTGGACCACAGGTGGGCCTGGGGACATGGTCGTCCGGGGTGCCGGGCACCCCCAGCCAGCCCTTCTTCCATGGGAGGGCAGGAGGCATCGGCCTGACATCTGCTTCCTGTGGTGTGGGTTCTGGCGCGCGTGCGCTGCGTGCGGGAGACAGGAGTGTGGGCGTGGGTGTGAGCGCGCACCGGAGCGGGACCGTGAGAGCTGGGCTGTGTGCGCGCATGTCGGTGAGGTGTGCGTGAGGCGCACAGAACCTGGACACGGTGCGACGTGGTGTGTGGGTGTGCGTGAGCCCGGGAGTGCGTGTGCCCGCTGTGAGAGCGGGTGCTATGTGCGTGTGCTACGTGGGTGTGTGACGTGTGCACACGGGTATGCTCACGCGCATGCGTGTGCACGCATGTGCCGCACCTTGGAGCGTGCCCTGCACGCCCTGGGCGACGTGAAGCTCTGGGTGCCCGTGTGAGTGTGCCCCCCGCTGTGTGTGCGAGCTCGCATGTGCCCATGGCTTCTGGAGAAGAAATGTTTAAAGATGGAGTTGTCAGCCCCGCGTTGACAGGCGCAATCAGCAAAGTGCAGCGTCGGCAGGAACGGCCCGGCTCCCTCAATTACCCGGGAGGAAATGGCCCCGCTTTGTGCTGAGGAGGCAGAGTGTGGCTGGAATAAAGCAAGTGGAGCAGACCCAAAAACTTCATTAATTAAAGAAACTCATTAATGAGGACATTTAATCAGCTGCAGATTAGATCCATGCTCGCCTCTTCCTTGAGCCGGGCGCCGAACGGAAAGGAGCCGGCCTGCCTCCTCCGCCCGCCCGCGCCCTCCCCCGCGCGCCCCGGGCCATGCGCCCTCCGCAGGAAGCAGGGGTGCCCAGGCCGCGGGGCGGGGGCCGGGCGGCCAGGCGTGTGGGTGGGTGGGTGCTGCGCGCAGTCACGCGGAGGCGTGTTCCCGCGAGGGGGCGGTGGAGCGGGCGTCGGGGCCAGAGAGGCTGGCGCGGCCTCCACCTGGGGACCTGCGGTAATGTCAGAGACACTGGGTGGCGGCTTGTGGGCAGAGCGCAGGGCGGCCCCGCCACGGAGGATGAGGCCGAGCGGCCCCGCCCCGCGCTGGTGGGAAACGCACCTGGGGAGGCGGGGCGAGCGCGGAGCAGGTGTGCGTGCGCGCGGTGCGTGCACGAGGGAGCACGTGGCCCAACGGCTGACATTCGGAACAGAACGCATGGCACCTTGGGGGCCGCAGGGGACCGAGAGAAGGCTGGAGGGGTGGACTTCAGAGGCCCGTGGCTCGTGTGTGGGACCCGGGCCACCCAAGGCCATCCTGGGTCCCCGGGGAAAGTCCCCGCGGAAAGTCCCCGCTTTGAAGTGTTGAGAGACTTGTGGGCTGGGGGGTCAGGGCTGTGAGGAGAACGACCCCTGACCTGGGGCAGCTGTCTCTTGGGAAGTGCCTGCTGCACACGGGCTGCCTCGCCTCCCCCCCAGGCCCAGGCCACAGCTGGCGCGGCTTGGACCCCAGCTCCCAAGGACCTCTGCCCGCCCCCGACAAGCTGCTGGAGGACACACCTGTCAGGCCACACACCCGCACCTGCCCCGTGCCTTAGACCTGACTGCACCTGCAGGGGCCCGGCTGCCCTTCCATGGGCGCCCAGGCGGGCCTGGGTCCCCCTGCCTGGGCGGAGCGAGGCCCGGCTGCCTCGGTGGACAGAGCCTGACTAGGAGAGGCAGAGGCCGGACACCTGGGAAGGGCTGTAGCCGGCAGCACAGGATGGACCCGGCTCCCCCCGCCAAGAAGTCTGGCAGCCTGGGAGCTTCTTCTCAGCATGGAGGCCGCTCCCCTCCTGGGCCAGGCCCTGTCCTCTTTCCTCCCTGCGCCCCAGACAGAGTGGGGGTTGCGTCCAGTTCCTGAATGCTCCTCCTTCCTCCTGGCTCCAGCTACCTCCCAGCTCAAGGGTGTGCCCCAGTGACGCCCCTTCCCCCCACTGCACCTCTCCGACTGGGAGAGGTGGAGGGGAGGGGAGGCCGGCCTTCCCCAGCGCGTGAACGGAGCAGGTGGGCGATGGCAGGACTATGGGCCGCAGGGCAGGGACTGTCAGGTGTGAGCGGAGGTCACCCCCTGCCTCCTTCCTCAGGGTCCTTACCACCACCCAGCTGGCCTCCCGGGGAGCCCCAGCCACTCACCTGTCCCTCCTTGTGGGTCCCTCGCTGTTTGGACTACAAGTGAGCTGCACTGGGCAGTCCTGTCCTGGGGCCGTGGGCGGAACAGGTGCTCAGAGGTGCAAACAGGTGAAGGAATGAGGTGCTGCCCCCTGTAGGCACATCCACGTAATTCTCAGCAGAGGCCCCTCAGAGTCCCTCCTGAGTCACGCAGAATCCCTGCTGCTTCCTAAGCTCTAACCCCCGGTGCTGGGGTGGGGGTGCTGTCTGGGACTCAGGAGCAAGCCCCCCACCCTGTGTTCTTCCCCTGGGGACTATTCCAGACTCACTCTGTTCTGGCACCACGGGTGCTCACCCACGGCCGGGGTCCGCCCACAGTCGCTCTCCCAATGCTGCTAAGCAGTTGTCTGCCCAGGCCCAGGGCCCAGGCCTCACATCTCTAGAGAAAACAGTGCCTTCAGCAGGGCAGAGGACTCGTCCAGGGTCCAGGCGAGGCCACCCCTCCACGTCACTTGACCCTGGCACGGAAGCTCCCCTCCACTCTGCAAGCCTCAGCTCAGGCCAGCAGACCCCAGCTGGGGTCCCAGGCCCAGCAGGTTGGGCTCAAGCTCAGTCGGCACAGACAGAGGCTGAGGGTCCCTTCGTGAGACGTCTGGGGTTTGTGACCTGTAGTGGCAATTCTCCTGAGTCACAGATCCTGAGTCGGGAGGTCAGGAGGCCTGAGAATCTGCATTTCTAACTGCTCCCAGGCCATGCCGTGCTGCTGGCCTGCTGGCCCCACCTCCAGGACCTTACTGTGTCCAGCTGTAAAGAGCGACATAATCTGCCGTGCACGGCCACGAGCACCCAAGGGTTCTGTCCCCACCAAGTCCCCCCTCCCAGGGACACTGCACCAACCCCCAGCTCCCAAACGTCCCCAGGGAAGAAAGGCCGCCAGGGGAGTTATCCCAACCGATGGATAAACCCACAGTTCTCAAACCAGATCTCCGGCGGGTGTTTGACTGTGGAGCATATTATGTAATCTTCGTTGCCAGGAAATTTACCTTCCTAATTACATTTTGTGAATTTTCATTTGAGTGTGCCTTCGCAGAGCTCTCAGTAACTAGGAGAAGGGCACGTAGGAGGGAGAGGGGGACGTCTAGGAACCAAGGCCACCGGGCTTAGACCCCAGGCTACACCCAAGGATGGGTCCTGCCCACCACCCCCTCCCACCCCACGTCCGCCCACCATCCTCACCCCCACCTGCCCACCTCATGTCCGGGGCGGTGTGCTTAATATCCCGTTTGACTTGCTACTTAAGGACCACAGGCCATTAATAATGCTAATATTCCTTAATGAATATGCAGGAAACAGACCCAGGGATGCCGCCGTGGATGCAGAGGGCTCTTCCTAGAGATGCAGAGCCAGCTGCCCCAGACGGTTGAGGGGAGTGGCCAGGGGGCTGCTTGCTGACACTTGGGGTCAGCATGGGTGGGTTCCCAGTGGTACTCCTGGGGGTCACCTTGACAGCTGTCCTGGAGCTCTGTCCTCACGAGGCCCTGGGAGGGAGCTTTGGCCCAGACAGTGTTCTCTCCACCCCACTGAGGAGGAGCCTGGTGTCCACACGTGCTCACCCAGTTATAAACTCACGGCAGCATCTCAGAGGGCCTCGGGGCAGGATGGAAGAGGAGCCAAGCAGTGGAAATCACAGGGGTTAGGGATTGCTTGGAAGGCTTCCTGGAGGAGGTGTTTGAATGCTTCCAGGACAGGGTAGGGTCCTCCTCCACTAGGCTCCCCTGTGAAATGGGGAGAAGCCAGAGAATGGATCATCCCTGGAACACAGCACTTCCTTGGGGCCTGCACCCCACCTTCCAGCAATTGAAGAGGGTCCCTGTGTCCAGAAAGGTTTGCTTTCCCAGTGTCTGTCAGAGCTGGGGGTGCTCTTCTCCCAATCTCAGAGTTGCTCATCTCCTGCACCCCTTCCTTCTGTTCTCAGAGGGGGGCCCATGAGCAGCAGCTGAGAGCCACATGGGGGCCCTTCCTGCTGCCTGGGGGGACCTGGGCAGCACCTGCTCACCTAGGTGCTCCTGCAGGGGCAGAAGGGGGAAGCTCTGCAAAGGGGCCCACCCAGGTGACCGATGGTACCCCTCAGTTCTGCCTCCTGCCGCTCTGGCATTCCTGGTGGTCTGGCTTCATGAAGCTCTGTCTCTTGTAGACCGTGGCCCCATCTGTCCCCACAGGGGAGTGCCCGGTGCCTGCTGCTGGTTCTTCATGGCACGTGCACACACATCCCCAGAGCTGTAGGTTCAGAGTATGGCAGAGCCCCGGGGCATTTGTAAATAGGGCAAGGACCACTGCTCATTGGGGGCAGTCTCTCTGCTCCCTTGCTACCCCCCAGGGCAGTGCTTGTCCCCCCACTGCCCGATCTCCTGCAGAGACCCCACCTGGGCTTGGTGCCTGAGGCGTACCCCAGCTGGTGATGGAGGGGAGGGGAGGGGGTGGTCCCAGGCCAGCCCAGCAGCCTGGAGCTCTACATGGACCCAGGAGCTGAGACTGGTTGGTGGTGTTTCGTTCTGGCTTGATTGACAGTCCAGGGTGAACCTGCTTCCCAACACCCCCAACACCCCCCACCAGCTTTCCAAGCCCCATCAGCTAGACGGCTCCTCGCTGATTTCCCCAGGCAGGAGGGGAGCCTGGTGGAGGTGCAGCTGATGGGAGAAGGGGATTTATGGAGTCACATTATTTATGATTTGTATGCAGTGGGTTTGGAGGGAATTACGGCTTAATCGTGTGAAAATCCATCCTCTCGCCTGGGGCTTTTCAGTGGAGCACATTGGGGCTGAGTCTGGACGAAGGGGCAGTGGGCTTGGGCCGTGTGGCTGGCTCCATTCTAGGGGGTGGGTGGGTGACATCTCTTGGCCCCTGGGGTCCATCAGGGCCAGAGGTTCTTACTGTTTCTTGTTCCTTGAGCCCCCTTAGCATCCGGTGAGGCACTAGGACCCCCTTCTCAGAAAATGGTCTTAAGTGCCTACAATACATAGCCTTACAAGGGAAACGATTTTTATTAAGATACACTTATCAAAAGCGAGAAAACTATAAAATCCTCTCTGTGGCGTCTTTCCTACTGTGGGAAGTAACCAGGCCCAGGGCCTCTGTGCTCACCACCCTAGTTTGGAGTTGGGGTGAGCACAGGGCTCACACGCTGGTGTGTCTGCCGCACACTTGAAGGACCCACGGTTTCCGTTGGCGGTGGCCAAGTTCTCGGGGAATGCTCAGGCCCTGGGCTTGCAGCTGCACTGGTGGACGGGGCAGTGCCACAGTTCAGCTGCAAGAAGGTCAGATGGTAGGGTATCGTTCCGTCCCGAGTTCGCGCCCCCAGACAGCACGCTCCCAGACCACGTGGCGCTTGCACGGAGCACACACAGCAGGTGCAGGGCACGCACGGAGCTCATGACAACCACGCACAGAAGAGGGAGCATGGAGCGCGCACGGAACGTGGAGCACGCTGCTTTGCAGGCACTAGGCTGGCACCGCGCACCTTGCTCTGGCACCAGGGCAGCTCTGGGCCGGCACCGCCAGCTTTCATGGTGCAGACGCAGAAGCCTGACCTCGGCGGGGAGACCGGAACAAGTGTCTCCAGGCTCCCCGGCCCCGTGCCATGTCCACAGAGAGGCAGGGTGCCCAGGACGTCCCAGGGGGATGGGCCCTCGTGCTGGGGGCTCAGGGGGAACCCAGGCTGGGCCCCCACAGAAGCCTCATGTGTTCTGGGGAGGGGCTGGGGGGGGCCGCGTGCACAGAGCTCCAGGCTCAGACCTTGCAGGTTGCTAGGGTGACCTGGCCCCATTGCCCACCCGCAGTCTCCAAAGTGGCAACGAGGAAGAGGCTTGAGGCCCTACTGGGAAATGAGCAGCTGGGGACAGTGGAAAAGGAGACACAAAGTGGGGACGGGGCGTCGGGCGGCCTGGGCCCCAGACCCCTCCCAGAGAAGGAAGGAGGAAATGAGGAGGGACCTCTGAGAGCCAGTGGCTACAGAACCCTCCGCCAAATGGTCCCTGAATGCAGTAGTATGGAGTGTGACGTGCCGTCTGACAGGGCTAATTAATAAAGGATATTAAAGTGGCTGCCAGGGGACAGAATGGATTGGATGGGGCAGGGACGGGGGTTGTGGGGGCGGTCTCTCAGGTGGATTCAGCCTCCCTCCCTCCCAGCAAGCAGCGCTGCCCTGCTCCCTCCTTCCTTCCAGCCCCCCCCACCCCCCCCCCCCCCCCCGCTCCCCCCCCCCCACCCACTGCAGCCCCTGCCCCAGCCCTTCGCAGAGCCCCCGTCATGCCTAGTGCCATGTCACTGGCCTTCCCCAGACCTCCTCTTGTGTGGATGAGGAAGGTCAATCAGGCCCCCTGCCCCTCCCCAGGGTCTCTGGAGGCATTCATACAAGGCCTGCGTTCAGAGACTTCATGCTGGTAGCTTCACACCACGGGAACAGTAGACGCCACAAAGCAGGGCTCCCCGCATCGCCACACACACCCCCCCAGAGCCAGTTGTTAACCACTCACCAGCACACCACTGTCTCCCCACAAGGTGGGGAGAGGCGAGCCCCCGGGAGGGAAGTGTCAAGCTCAGAAGCTGGGGAAACCCTGGCTGGTGGCTTGGTTAGACTGACTTCTGTGAAGCAGGGACAGAGCTCCAGGGTCCTGGGGCAGGGAGTGAGCACGAGGGGCTTGGGGACCCTCTTCCAGGCCATGGGTGGAGGGCACACCCCTTCTGCTCCTGTTCAGACAGCAGTCCATACGGGGCGGGCAGTGTCGCATGGTTCCGGAGTCGGCCGGGCCGGGGCTCAGATCCCGGCTCTGCCGCAGGCTGGTTGTGTGCGCGGGGGTAACTTCCCACCGGGTGTCTTCCCTTGGTGGAGAATGCCCGTTCCCAGATCACTTGACCATTCCATGAGATAACGCATTTTTACTGTTTAACACACTGCCGGGCTCTCGAAAACCCTCAACCAATGGCTGTCACTCCCCAAATCGTCAGCATTACTCAGCATTTACTGAGCACCTGCTGTATGCCTGAACTATGTCAGGGGGCCGGGGACTCATGAAGAGCCCTTGCCCTCAAGGGTCTCATGGTCTGGAGCTCCACCCCCCCACACCACGCCACCCCTACCACTGAGGTTCTGGAATGTTCCAGTGGGCTCAGGTGCTAAAGCATCACCCTGCCCACCTCAGTTGCCTATACAAAGGGGATAGCAGCCCAGCTCTGCCCTGAAGCATACCAGCACCTCTCGTACCATCCCAAAGTCTCTGGCCTTAAGGTGCTGGACGGCAGGGACACCCCCCACACCACCCCCGTCCCCATCGAACACCTCTGGGATAACGTCTTGAAGAACCTGGGGAGGAAGACATGAGAGTGTCCAGGAGAGAAGCCTCTGCTGTGCATCTATCTGCAGGACGGGGTGCAAGGGGGCCGGGAGGGGTCTCGGATGGAGATGGGGGCTGGGCCTGCCCCCCAGGGCTCCCAGGATCACCTTCCCACTGCTAGGACCTGGCTTTCCCCTAGCGTTCCTGGCCTAGTGGGGGCACCTCTCTTCCTGTCTGGCAGGGACGCTCTCCTGCTGCTGCCTGAGCCCCAAAACTTGGGGTCAGGAGCCCATGAGTCATGAGAGCAGCCTGTTTCTGGGCTGAGAAAGCAACTGAGTCAGAAGGCAAGAACCTGGTTGAGGGAGAAAACCGTGTGCCGTGGCTGTCTGCCCCCTGCCTCCCAAGTCAGTGACCCCAGCTGAATCCCAGAGCAGCCCTTTCTTCCTCTGTGGGATGATGGCAGGACCTCGAAAACTCTTGGGACTGTTTATTTCTGTATCGGTGCCCCCGCTCTCCCACGCGTGGGGAGCCCCCTCTGTGAGTCATGAGCCACCTCCAGGCCCAGCCCCTGCTCTCAGTTGGCCGCCAGAAAATTCGAATGTTAACGTGAACCGAATGCCATGGAGAGGCTAATTGTCTGCCCCGGAAAATCACATCATGCATTTCAAATTGAGTTAATGCCCAGGGGGCCTCCACGGGGGTGTCTGCTCCCGGAGGTGGGGCTCCACCCTCCCTGGTGTGCCCCAGGCTCCTAGAACCTGGCACCAAGTGGGCTGTCTGTGCGTATTCGACAATCAAGTTCACGCAAGCTGTTGCTCGCACCCCCACTGGCAGAGATGCATGAACACCAGCCCTGCCCACACCCCCTACCATCGTCCCTTTTTGGAATCCCAGTTGTCACAGGTCCCCCTGAGAGCAGGGCCAGGCTCCACCATCCTTGGAGACATCCAGAAAACCCGTGATACCCCTCCTGCCCAGTGCGCCTGGAATCACGGCGGGACGACTTCCCCAGAACCAAGGCTATGTAGCAGGAACTCGAGCAGAGCCCTCGCGCGTGGGCTCACCGGGGACGGGCGTCGGTGGGCATCCAGCATGTTCCCTTGACATCATCATGGGCCCGGATTCATCTCTGTGCCTCTCCGTAATTTCATCTTTTTTTTCCCCAAAAACTTCACTTTCCAATGGTTGGCACGTTAAAAAATGAAAATAAGACCATTCCCTCCAATAAAATTCTCCTGTCTCTCCCACTCTTCCCCCCTTTCCTGCCGGTCACACTGAGCATCCGGATGCTCTCCCACGGCTCTGTGCCTGCATTCTCTCGAGTGGTCCCCTCGCTCCGGGAGACTCCCTCCCGTGGCCCCCGAGCCAGCCGTCCTGGGCAGGCCCGGCCAGAGAGGGCCTCCTTCTCAACAGGTGGGTGTCCGCCAGGTCCCCCGCACCTGAGAAAGGGAAGGCACTATAGCCAGGGTGACCGTTCAGAACGCCGGCCTGGATTCACACCCACACAGAGCCGTTCACCTGCGTTTCCTCACCTGTAAGAAGGGAACGACCATAGTGCATTCCTGGACCCGCGCTGGGGAAGAGCCGTGACGGGTGCGGCATGTTGGATTCTTCGCCCCTAGAGGGTCGACCACGGGAGAGCAAGTCTGTGGACTGCAGTTGTGCAGGCCCCAAGGCTAAGCCGGGTGCTGGGTGGAAGTTTCCAGAAGGCAGATTTCAGCTCGGCGCGTGGAAGAACTTTCTGGCAGAGCTCTTCCAAGACCGAAGGAGGCTGTGCGTTGGTCGAGAGCAGAACCCAGTGGGGGCGCCTGTCGGGGAGCCAGAGAAATGAGAGTCCCAGTTTGCCTGGCAGGCCGGGTTGGGTGTCGCCTACGATCAGAGATGTGGGCCACTGGCTCACATGTGTGTGCCTGGGATGGGGGGCAGTGGGGACCTCCCTCCAGACGGGGGGTCAGAGCCATGAGGTCCCTGGCTCAGCTGCCACTGGAGGCCCCAGGGACTTGAACCATACCTCCTGCCTGCCAGAGGTCAGCCCCAGCTCCACCCGCCTCCCCTTCCAACACTGATTCTGCACGGAACCGGGGGAGAGCTGGGGGCCGGGCCAGGAATGCTCACAAAGGGCTCTCTGGACTGGTGTCTTCTGGAAACCAGCCCTCCCATTCTCGTGGCCCCGTGAATTGTCACATGCCGTGTGCCTGTGGACAAGCAGGCTGTGGCCCAGGTTTGGGGCCTTGACATCTGTCCGTCCCATCATGGTTCCGGCCACAGGGAGCATGAGCAGCAGCACCTGTCCTGGGCCCCTCTCCCCACTGCCCTCTCTCCACGCCCATGTAACAACCCCTCCATGCTGCAAGTGTCTCAGACCTCCTGCTCCCTCGCCACGTGGCCTGTGGCCTCAGGGTCCCCTCTGTGAGATGCAGCTTGTGACCCCCAACTCTTAGGTCACCAGGAGGTCGCCAAGTTTGCAGGGCACCAAGGGCAGGCCCTGCTCACCGCTGGTATTGGGCGGACCCCAGCCTGCGCACCTCGGTGTGTCCTGGTGCCTGGTGCTCAGCAGGTGCTGGGGACAGAGATGTGCGGGCCGTGGCTGTGACGGGGAGGGTCCGACACCTCGGGGCAGAGTGGGGCGGGCAGACCACACCCTCACAGTTTAGTCCATGCACGGGTCATTCTGCTTGCCCACCTCCTCTGCGCTGTCTGGAAGCCGGCTTTGCCCAGAGGTAGAGAAATGGCTCATTGCCCAGCCTCTGCCGCCAGCCTCCCACTGCAGCCTGGCCTGCAGGCCTGGGGCATGCGGCGCCCTCCTTCCTGGGGGTGAGGAGTCCAAGAAGCAATTAGCCTGATTGTCCTGGAGGGACTGTGGGCAGCAGGAGCCAGAGGGACTGTGTGGACAGAAGGGTCCAGGCGGGGCTCCATCAGCTGCCACTCTCTCCTCCCCCTCCCCCCTGCTCCTCTGGCATCCCGCCTGCCCATCACTGCACCTTCACCCTGGGACCCTCATCCCGGCAGGATGGGAACACACTGGCCGGGGGACCTGGGAATTCAGGCTGGGGCAGACAATGCTTTGGGCCGGGAGTGTGGGCAGACATTGTGGGGGAGGGGGGTTCTTAGCCTGAGATCTTGAAGATGAAGGGTCTTCCCACCCAGACCCTCCCCTCCTGTCCCCCTTCCACAGACTAAGAGATAAGACTGAGCTCAGTGCTGCTCAGAAGTTGAGGGTCCTGGTATCAAGGGCAGGGCTGCAGAGTTCGGGGGCCAAGACAAGGCAGGGGCCAAGCGGGAGGACGGGGGGCATCCCTGAGAGGCCGGCCGGGCCCTCCCTGCAGAGATGCCTGCCTGGTCTGTTCTTTCATCCTGCACCACATCATCAGGATCCGAAAGGGTATCAGTGGCTCTCTCACTCCTGGGGTAATTCCAGGTGACTTTATTTAGAGGGAGACTATTTTCAGAAGTGTCTGGACGGTGGGTGGAGGGGGCCTGCCAGGGACCATGCAGGACCCCACAGCTGGTGGTGACAGAGCCGCCACCACCTCCCAAAGGGGTGAGGAGGAAGCAGCGAGTGGAACTAAGGAGGGAGGGTCTCGGAGCAGGCCCCCTGCAGAGGAGGTCCAGTTCCCCTTAGTCCAGGGCAGAGCCAGCCCGAGACAGCCTCCCGGGGACTCGCTCTCCTCCCTCTGGACACTGGAGGCCAAGGGGTGCAGTCCATGCCAGTCACCTCTCGGATGAGGGGAGAGCTGGGCTGGCTGGACAGATGGCAGACACTAGGTGAAGCCACTCAGAGAGCCCCTGCGCCCCACCCCCAAGGCTAGCCACACGTGACACCTGCCCTTCTCGGTTACCCTTTGCCAGATGCATGAACATGGATCTTTCTGGAACTTAGCACCTTCCAGCATCCATTACTGCCTCCTGGGAGCGGCTGGCTCCTGCCGGGCCAGGAACTCCTGCGGACACAGACTGCACCTGACTCATCTTCAAATGTGGGCTGGGAGGAGGGGCTGCACACACATTGCCTGGGCTGCAGCTCATTCTCGCTTTACGGAGTGTCATGTTTGGCATCGCTTCTGTGCCCCGCCGTCGGCCCCCAGGGCAGCCCCGACGTCACCCCGCGGAGTGATGAGGGGGTCAGGTGGCGGTGTGCTGGCGTCCAACAGCTGCCTGTCCTGGGACAGACCCAGCCCTGACCGGTAGCACGCGCCAGTTCTCGGGGTGTAAATACTCCCACTCTGGCCGATTTCAGGCTGCCAAGGTGAGGTCACCACACTTGGAGCTGGAAAGAGATGCTCCCAGTCTACTCGTGAGCCCAGAGGAGCTGGAAGGGGCCAGTTCCCGCACAGCACGGGCCGGCCTCCGCCCTCCGCTTCCAGACTCGCCTCGTGCCGTCCTGCCCCTGCTTCTGCAGCTGGCACATGTGCAGTGGAGGGTGTGGGATGGGACGGGTCTGTGTGCTCCCCTGCCCCGGGGCCCCGGGCAGGCGTATCGGTCTCTGCCTCTGTTTTCCCTCTGCAAAAATCGCCATCGAAATACCTGCCCCGCAGAACGGTGTACGAACGGGAGATAAAGGGGCACGAATCAGGGCATGGAGCAGGCTGTCTGCAGTTTCCCGTGGAGTCCTGCCTCTGGGCTTGTGGGGACTCCCTGCACTCCCAGGAGTGGCACTCGGGGCGCACACAGCACTGTTGGTGACCGCCGTCACGATACGCTCACTCATCCGCCAGGTGCATGTCTGTCATGGTCCTACTGCGTGTCATCACGCTCTGGGGGCTGGAGATTCAGCACCAGGCAGACTCTGCCTAGAGATGATGTTCTGGGGTAGGAAGCAGACAAGGCGTGGTGGCCACGTTGGGACTCTGAGATGGAGGAGGGCAGAGCAAGGCCAGGGGGTGGGGAGTGCAGAGTGGGGGCACCCCAATTTTAAAGGGGCCTCCCTGAGAAGGTGACACTGAAGGAAGTGAGACTGCCATGGCATATGCAGGGAACAGTGTCCCTGCAGAAGGAACAGCCAGTGCAAAGTCCTTGAGGCCAGAACTGGACATTCAAGGGGCAGCAGGGACACTTATGCCTGGCATAGAACAGTCAAGGGGAATGAAGCAGGACATGAGAGCCCAGGAGGAGGGGGTCCAGGTCATGCAGGGCCAGGGGGCCATATTGGCACTCTGTATTTTACTCGGAGAGGACTGGTTGTAGGGGCAGGGGCAGAAGCAGAATCTGGGGGAAGTCATGGGAGCCAGACCTAGGTGGGAGCAGCAAACTGGCCAAGATGGTTGGGTTCTGGGTACATGTTGAAGGTGGAGCTGATGGGACTTCCTGCCTGATTGTTTGGAATGGACAAAAAGAGAGGGATCACCCCAGGTGAGGGGCTGAGCACTGGCCTGTGGGCAGGGGGGCACCTCAAGAGAGGCAAATTTGATGGGGACAATGAGGAAGGAAGCAGGAGTCCCCTCAGGGGTAGGTCAAGCTCGAATTATGTATTAGGTGTGCAGATGGCTGGCTGTAGTTGGAATTCTGGGGAGAAGCCCAGGATGGAGACACAACTTGGGGATGGTCAACATGCAGATGGTATTTTTAAATTGAAACTAAGAACCTTAGTTCTAGCCACATCAGAGAGGGTCCAAAGACTGGGTTTTGGGGGCCTTCAACATCTACAGGTTGGGGAGATATGAGGAAATGGTAACACAGATGTAGAAGAACTTCCAGTAAAGCAGAAGAACCAATGGAGTGTGGTGTGACCAAGCCAAGAGAGCAAAGTGTTTCTAGAGAGAAGAGTCAGTGCTGCTGAGGGACCAGGTCCGGTGAGGTTTTCAACATGGCAGACATGGGAACTTTGACGAAGGTAGTTTCAGGGAATGGTGCCAGGGAAAGCCAGTTTGGAGTGGGGCTAAGAAAGAGTGGGAGTAAAGGAATTGGGGGTTGCAGATCAAGGCAGCTCATTCCAGAGACTTTGTTCTGTAGGGAAGCAGTGAATTGGGTGTGTAGGCTGAAGGGGCCGTTGGTTCCAGGGGGTTCTCCTGGACCTGTCATGGGAGAGATTGCAGCGAATCAGCAGAGCTGTGAACATGCATTGGTGAGAAGGACGGGGCTCTAGGATATAAGGCAGGCAGGCCATCAGGTGAGTGTGGACATTCTTCTCTGTTTTCTGTAGAAAACAGGAAACAAGGAAACTGCTTCAGTCAGTGGTCAGTGATCTCAAGTGAATCTTCAGGGTGATTTTATGTTTTTCTCCAGCAGTGTGGGCCATGCAGTGCAGTGGGAAGAGCTGAATCTTATCAGTCCTATCAGGAAAATGTGATGATAGGAGAGAGGAATAAATTTATAGAGGAAGTGGAATAATGACTATCCAACTACTCATCTCTTCACCTGTCTACTCATCCATTCACCCACCCATTCACCCATCCACCCATCCATCCATCCATCCACTCATACATACATCCATCCCTCCATCCATCCATCCCTCCATCCATCCACCCACCCATTCACCCATCCATCCACCCATTCACCCATCCGTGCATACATACATACATACATTCATACATACATATATCCACCATCCATCCACCCATCCACCCATCCACCCACCTATCCATCCATCCATCCATCCATCCATCCATCCATTCACCCATCCATCAACCCATTCACCCATCCATTCATACAGCCATCCACCCATCCATTCATCCATCCATCCATCCGTCCGTCCATTCACCCATCCATCCACCCATCCATCTACCCATCCATCCATCCACCCATCCATCTACCCATCCATCCATTCACCCATCCATTTATACATCCATCCATTCACCCATCCATTCATCCATCCGTCCGTCCGTCCGTCCATTCATACATCCATCCATCCATCCACCCATCCATCTACCCATCCACCCATCCATCCATCCATCCATCCATCCATCCATCCATCCATCCACCCACCCATCCATCCACCCATCCATCCATCTGCCTATTTGTCCGTTGGTCTGTCTATTCATCCCTCCATCCACCATTCTTCCATCCACCATCCATCCATGCACACATCCATTCATCTGATGTGCATTGAGACTCTTCTCTGAGTGCAGCAAAGTGCTGTGCTGAGTGCAGGGATGTGGGAGCAGAGAGTGAGCGAGTGGCCCTTGTGTTCTGGGAATTTCCAGTCCCCTGGGGAGCCAGACATGTTCACAAGCTGCTCTGAAACAAGGCCAGCTGAGACGAGGCCCCAGCCTAGCAGGAGGAGTCTGCTCGGCTCATGCCGCAGAGCCCAAGCCTCTCTTCCACTCTGGCCCCAGCAGACCAAGGAAGAAAGATGAAAAGGAATGTGACAGCACTAGCCATGCTGCCCTCTCTGTGTCAGGCGCTTTACGCCCTCGGGTGCACCTGATACCCTCCGCTCTTCCGTCCAAGGCCGGTCCAGGGGCCCTCAGCCCGAGCTGCACAGCGGAACCTCATGGGAAAGTTTGATCGTAAATCCACTCAATTGCCCTGGGGAGGGGTCTAGGCGTGGGATGTGCAGCCAGGGTGCGGGCCACTCACCTGAGCACAGCCACCTCCAGCGTGGATGTGGAGGAGACAGGCAGGGGTGATGAGAATCTCCCCCACAACGCACCAGATCACACTAGCTAGGTTTTATTCTGCGTTTCTCTGTCTGGGCACCGTGATGACCTCTTGCAGATGAGGGAATTTGTTCAAAGACAATGAATGGTCACCCAGGGCCACCCGGTGGCTAAGGGAAGCCCTCCCTGTGTATTCCAGGCTCTAACTCTGTCCCTGGGCTGTGAAACTTCACACCCCCAGTTCCCCCATGAAGGGAGTGCGTGCAGGAGCAGGGGTGAAGATCTGAGAGCCAGGCAATCTGTGCTGCTATCCCCGCTCCTCCCATATCAGCCTGACAAGTCACTCAGTCCCTGTGCCTCAGTTTGACCAGCTGTGAAATGGGTGCTATTGATCGCCTGGTGGGTTGGAGGGGGATTCAGTGAGTTAGTGTGCAAAGCAGAGAGCTCTCTGTGCTCAGATGTGCTGATTTATTATCATGTCCCAAAGGGCCCTGGATGCCCCATCTCCCAGCTGCCTCCTGCCCACCCAGATCCCTTCAGACGCGGGCACTTGAGCCCCAAACCCACCACCCTGCCATCCCACCGTTGTGTTGTAGGTTCCCTGGCGGTCTGGGCTCTGCGCTCCAGCCCAGGGAGACACTGCGGTGGGAGTAGCGGCTGTCACTAGTCCCGAGGGGACCCAGGGAAGAGGGTGCTGGGGAGGGGTGGGGGTGAGGTTGGAACGAGCAGATAGAAGAGCCCCTCCTTCCTGGGCCCTGGAGGAGGGGGGAAGTGGGGGCCCTGGGAAGATGTGAGTTGGTGAAGGTTCTAATCAAATATTTATCAGTTAATTGATCTCTCGAGGCTGCTGACAGCGCCCTCTCCCTTACCCTCCTCCTCCTCCCTCCCGCTTCCCTCACCCCTTGCCCTGGCCTCTGTCCCTCCCCCACTGGGTGCTCCTCCGCCTCCACCACCCCAACCACCCCCTTCCTCACCCTGCACCCTCCCCTTCTCCCTCCCAGTAGGTAATGGGACTTTGTGGGCTACTTCGAAGCGGGTGGGGGTGGGAGTCCAGCAAAGGGCGTGCACTCATGAGCGTGTGTGATGCACACACCTGTTTCCCTCCCACCGCCTGGAGCTCAGATGCTGCCCCAGCTTCGGGCTCTGCAGACAGAGGGTAGCACAGAATTTTCTGCTCTTGAGTCCACCGCTCAGCAGGGAGGTCACCCCAGGAGTTAGGGGCAGTGAGAGCAGGGGCTAGCTCTGGGGGTTTAAAGCGGCTGGGACCCCTGGCAGAGAGTTGGCCTCAGGCCTCCTGCCAGCAGGGAGCTGGGCAGGCGGACAGGTCGGTCGGTGGGGGACAGGGCCCTGGGCTGCAGGCAGAACACCCAGCCCAGGTCTTGTGCACATTCACCAGCACTCTCGGGAGGCCAGGCCCCTCAGGTCACCTTGTGCTCTGGGTAGTTGTCTGCATTCACTCCTGCCCTGGATGGCAGAGCCCACAGAGGCTGGGGGCTGCCCATCCTGCACCACTCCCCGCCAGAGCCACGGGCCTGGCACCCCGCCCCCCAGACACACGATAAACAGTTGTGGGGTGAATAAGTAGTAAGCGATGAAGAACAGAGCAAGACCAGGCATGTTCTCTGGAAGGAGCCCCCATCTCACTGGGGCATGGGCAAGGAAACAGACCTCAAAACCTGCCAAGGCCAGGGTGACGGGGGCAGCGCAGGAGTGCGTGGGGTTCCTCCTTGGTGAGACTATCCACGTCTGTGCAAGAGTCCTTCCACACTGGGGAGATAGCCAAGTGAGGGATGGCACCTGTCCTTCCAGATGGTGGGGACACTCTCTCCCGAGGACACCCTTGGAAGGTCAGAGAGTACCTCACCTGCTCAGAGGGGCTGCTGCAAACCTGCCCTCCCTCCTGGCATGTATCCTCAATGGGGAACAACAAGTGGGAGAAGCCAGGACCCCACCCCTACCCCACCTCACCCTGACAGCATGAGGACCCTCGTCCCTTCTCTGGGGCTGAGGGGCTTTCTCCCAGGGCTATAGCAGGGGTTCCCACAGGTGCCCAGATTGCTGCAGGAGGTCTGGGGTGCGCATTGCCGACAAGCTCCCAGGTGAGGCTTCTGGGTCCAAGCGCCCCATGAGAAGAGCCTCTGCCCTGCCACGTCGCTGGGACCCTGCCCCAGGGCCCTGGCTTCTAAAAGCCCCTGGGGCAGCAGGCCTTCAGGGACGGGCTGGGGTCTTCTGGAGATCTGCTCGGGGGTCTCAAGACAGAGCTGGAACCTTCCATGCCCCACAGACAGCACCTCAGCTCTGGGACCATGATGGGGGCCCTGTGGTGCCAGGCTCCCAGTTCTGTGGGATCAACTTTGATCATCTTCCCTTAGGTGTGATGATCTCCCACTTTACCGATGGGAAGAAGCAGGGCCTGAAGCCTTCATAAGGCAGGAGGGAGGAGGGCGTGGCTCTAGGGGAGACAGGAGGGACCCCCATGCTGCTGGCACGTTCTCTATCGTGACAGGATCAACTGGGTAGAGGGTACACGGGATCACGCGGTGTTACTTCTTTTTTTTTTTTTAAAGATTTTTTTTTTAATTTATTTATTTGAGAGAGAGAGAATGAGAAACAGAGAGCATGAGAGGGAGGAGGGTCAGAGGGAGAAGCAGACTCCCCGCTGAGCAGGGAGCCCGATGCGGGACTCGATCCCGGGACTCCAGGATCATGACCTGAGCCGAAGGCAGACGCTTAACAACTGAGCCACCCAGGCGCCCCACACGGTCTTACTTCTTAAAATTGCACGAGCTTAATGTGGGTCTGAAAGTATGCGTCGGTGGTCTCAAGCCCTGGGCTCCCCAGGCACCTCCAACAGCTAGATCTGGTGCCTCATGTCAGGGAGCCCCCCACCCCCACCCAGAGGGTCTGGGCCATGCTTCTGGAGACCCCCGCTCCGGCCTGCGAGCTCTCGAAAGGGGGCACGGTCCGGGCCTGCCAGCCGTCTAACCAGCCTGCTCTCTTTCCCTCCGCAGGGCAATCAGGACGCCACGGCTCCGCCTGAAGCGATGGCCCAGCCCTACCCCCCTGCCCAGTACCCCCCTCCGCCACAGAACGGCATCCCCGCCGAGTACGCACCACCCCCTCCGCATCCTACGCAGGACTACTCGGGCCAGACCCCGGTCCCCCCAGAGCACGGCCTGACCCTGTACACACCAGCACAGACCCACCCCGAGCAGCCGGGCACCGAGGCCAGCACACAGCCCATCGCCGGTGCCCAGACAGTGCCGGTAAGGGGCCCCGCGAGCCCAGAGTTCAGGGAGCAGTGCCCGCCCAGAGAGGAGGCTTGGCGGGGCAGTGAGGGCCCGCAGGGGGAGGGGCCGGGGGGGCCTCTGAGATGGACCGGCAGGTCCTTGCCGCCTTGGAGCTCTTCGTGTGACACCAGGCACGGGGTGGCTGGTGACCCCGATGGCTGCCCGACCCCCTGAGCGGAGCCTCCCAGCTGGGCCGCCAGCAGCCCGTCCCTGGGAGGTGAGGGAAACGGTGTGGCCTGGGCCCGGGTGTCTGCACAGGCGGGGGCAGGGCGACGGGAGGGGAGGCTCAGGGGCCCTCGCGTGTCCCAGGTGGCGGGCACGGCGATCATTTCTAATCACGCGTAATCCACCTGCTTGGCTGCTCTCCAGTCAGAGAGCCTCACTTAGGTGGTTGTAATGCACCTTCAAGGAGAAAGTGCTGAGCCGCACGCTTCCCAGAGGCTCCCAGCAGCAGAGGAGCGTGGCCAGGGGTGGGCGCCCCACGACGCAGCCCCTCCTGGGGACCCGCCAGCCGGCCCCACCCCTTCCCCGGCCCTCCTCCCCATCGTGGTCTCCGCGTGCCCGCCCCTGCCTCAGCTCCCGGGCTTCAGCTGTCCCCGCTGGCTCCCTCCCAGTGCGGCTGGCCGGGGCCGGGCAGGAGGCCAGCAGCTTCCCGATGGGCGCCCCCCTCCGTGCTCCCTCAGCCGCCCTTCCGGCCTGGCTCCCGGGGTGCCCTGTGGACCCAGATACCACCCACCCTCCCGGTGTGGACAGCAGCCCCCAAGCTCTCTGGGGAGAGAGCCCACCCAAGCTGCCCACTGGGCTGGACCGGCCCCTCGTGTGGGGCCCAGCCAGTGCGCTTCTGCCCCATGTGGATCACCGCCAGCGAAGTCAGACCTTTCCATTCCCCACGTCCCAGTGTGGGGAGTCTCCCCTAGACCCGTAGACCCCCCACCCGGGGTTCCTGCAGCTGCAAGAGGCAAGGCCTGCGGGCCCTCGAACTGGGAGCCGAACTGTGCTTCTGGGGCCGCTCTGCCTCCGCTTCGGCTTCCTCAAACCCACGGCATGGGTGTGCGCAGAGCAGAGCCGGAAGCGCTCGGCGTGACCGCATCACGGCCGGTGGACGGTGTCCTTCGGAAGGGCTCCGGCGGACAGGGTGTATCTGGCCAGACCTCCCCTGACAAGGCCTCCTCACAAACAAAGGGTGAGGCCGGGAATTCGCCCTGGATCAAGCGCAGGAGACAAGGCGGTCACACTGGCAGGTGCCCCGGGCGACAGCGACAGAGGCGACAGCGAATGCCTGTGCCACAGAACGAGCCGGGAGACGACCTGGACACCGGAGTGCCGGGTGCGGCTGGACCGCGAAGAGCATGAAGCCTTCCTCCCCTTGGCCGACGGTCGTGGGGACCCTACTGTGTGCCACACACTGACCCAGCACGGGGGGGTCCAGGGAAGAGATGACCAGCCCTGCCCTGTGGTGGCCACCAGTTCCCGCCTGGCAGGGACCTAAAAGTCAACAGGGGCCAGTCACGGCCTCCATGCCTGTGACAGAATATGGGCCCCGGAGGGGACTCAGGAGTCCCAGAAAGGATTTGTCCCAACTGAGAGGTGGGAGTCTCACTTCTCTGGCCAAGCGCCTCCTGAGGAAAGCGCCTGGGCCCGACTGCGCCCCAAGCCTGGTCAACGGGGCCGCCTTGACCTTCCTTCGACCAGCCCGGGTCTCTTCAAGTCCTGCAGGCACGTCAGGGTCTGTGGGTCTTCCATCCGGGGAGACAGAGGAGAGACCGTTCCTGGCCACGCCCGGGGCCAGATGAGCCTCTGCAGGCTTATGTGGAGATGCAGAGGATGCGAAGACACCCAGGCAAAGACGTTGGCCACCGCTGGACAGCATGGGCGCTCAGAGCCTGGGTACCAACACGAGCACACGTGTGCCACCTCGGGAGGAGCCGGAGAGGGCGAGGGCACCCCATCCTGCTCTAAGATTCCAGTAGCCACCTTCTTCCCAGAAGAGCTGCCCGGTGCTCCCAGCTAAAGCTGAACACCTCCACACCGGGCCAGCTGTCCCATGTCCCATCCTTGTGTGAAGGCTTCTCAGCTCACCAAAGCTTCCTCTCGGCCCTCCCCACCCCGGCAGCCTGGGGTCCGGGTGGGGAGGTACAGGGCAGCAGGGGGTGAGGGCCACGGCTTCTGTCCAGACCTGCTCTCTCCTGCGTGTGGATTCGCTCGTCATCTCTGGCAGAAGCGGCAGGGGGTGCCGTGTGGGACAGCGGCTGCTGATGGATCGGGGCCCTCCTCACTACTCTGCAGGGACCCACAGACACAGGCTGGGGACCACCTCCCCAGAGTGCTCATTCACTCAAGGTCATGCAGGTCCCCTGCAGGTGCTCTCCCACCCACCTGTCCTCCCCGAATCCCGGGACAGCCAGAGGGGCTTCTACACTCAGAAGCTACTCCCACTCTCCCCCTCTTCCTCTGTGCCCTGCACCTCCCAGGGCCTGTCCCCTGGGCCTCTCCCCTCCCCAGCTAGCAGGTGCCAGCGCAAAGGGGACCAAAGGCCACAGTGCGAGATGGAAAGCACCCCCCAGCCCCCCCACCCACTCCCCCGCCACCGGGGGTGAGACCCAGCCGTGCGCCGCCACCATGCTGGCCGGCCAGGTGCAGGCAGGAGACACCCTCGGTCAGCATCAGCGCAACAGGTGCGTGGCCAGCAGAGAGCTCTTAGAATATTCTGTCGCTCAGAGTCCGAAGTGGGAGCACACAGCTCCGCCCAAGGAGGGGCTGCCCGTTATGGCAAAGACATGGTCATAAACAGACGGCTCGAGGCTGCACCTGGAGATGGCCTCTCCCAGGCACACTGGCCACCCAGCAGGGCTGAGCCACGTCTGGCGAGCAGCGGATGGTCATTACACACATGCCCAGGAGCTTCTGGGGGAGCAGGCCTGAGGGGCTGCAGAGAAACATTTCCAGGATCTCTTCCTCTTGTCATATCAGCAAGCCTTGGCTCCATCCAGCCATGAGGCCATCCTGCTGCCCAAGCCCCTGCCAGACCCTCCATCCATGAGCCCCTGCCCAGGGCTCTCTGGGCCTCTGCCTGTGCCGAGTGAGCTTGGGGAGGCCCAGGCACGGGGGCTGTAGGCTCCTCTGACGGTGGGGGATGTGCTGGGCACATCTGGGCCCTGCCCCTGGTCCACCAGGGGTCGGGTCCTGGCCTTGAATGGGGAGTGGGGGGAGGGGGCATGATGGCTAAGGTGACAGGGACAAGGAGAAGGATGCAGAAGCAAAGCTCCTGTGGCCAGCTGGGGGAGGGGAGGGGTGACTGAGACTGGTGGGGGGTAGGGTAGGTCACTGTTGTTTTCTTCTTCCCTGCGTTTGAGCACTGGGGGCAGAGGTTGCTTTAAAAGAGAGAGAGAAAAGACAAGGGGAGTCCCAGGGAAAGGCCTCTCAGGCCGGCCCCCTCCCCACCCCTGCCTCTCCCCGCCAGGCTGTTAACACTGGGGGTTTCTCCACACATCTTATGATTTTACAGTCACCGAACCCGTTCATCTGCCTCTGTCCGTAGCTGTGCTGGGGGGCGAGGGGGCTCCTTCCGATTGCTTGTGCTCTGGCCCCACTTACCATTCATTCCACAGGACCCCCCCAACACCCCATTCCCCCTCCTTGCCCTCAGCTGGCTCCCCTCCAAGGCTTCTACCGAGGGGTCTGGAGCACGGCGGGGGGGTGGGCTTGGATGTGGAGACTCACAGTGGGCCCAAGGCAGAAGGGAAGCTCGGGAGGCCCCGGACGCTTGCCTGGGCAGCGGCCCGCCACGGCCCCCAACGCCCAGGGCTCCCCGGGTGCTCCAGGTGCGCTGGCCGAGCTGACCGCTGCCCTCTGCTGGTCCACAGTCAGCATTACATGCCCCTCTCGGGCTGAACTCCCAAATTCAGGGTGACTCCTTTAGTCATCTGTACCCAGGAGCCGCGGAGGGATCGGGTGTGTGAAATGCCCTGGGTGGGGGCATGGTGACAGAGGGCACCCTGACCACTGCACGGGAAGAGCCACACTTGGTCGTAACCAGAGGGTGGGAGAGTCAGCAGGCGCGCGGCAGGTTCTGCTTGGATTCAGGGGCGCGGACGAGCTTCTGCAGGTCTAGCGCGAGCTTGCTGTCTGCACGGAAGAGCGGGACCAAGGGAGAAGGAGAACGGGGGCGCAGGCGGGGCTGTTGGGCATTCGCAGGTCCCGGCTTCGCAGGAGGAGCTCCCCGGTGTCCCTGAGGCACCCAAAGGCGGCTGCCGGGTGTTGCCTCCGCGGACCTGCCACCCACCCCCACCACCAGCGGTTCCTCCATGGTTGCTCCAGTAACCTGGCTCCTGGGGCCGGTTGGTGACCCCCGGGCCCAGGTGCTAATCACCTCCAGCCCCAGCCTGGGACGGGCATCACTTGGCAGCCCGAGAGGAGGACTCCGAGAACACACGCTCGTCAGAACCGGGCCCACCCCTCAAAGGATGGCTACCCCACCGGAACAGGTCACGCACGCCCCCATTGAACAAGAGGACGGTGGCTTCCAGCCACACTGGGGATCGCGCACCGTTGCTGCTTCCTAACGTAGGAGCGCAGACTTGAGTGTAAGGGACCTTTGAGCAGGTGCTCAGCCTCTCTCACCAGCCCAGGAGCTGATGACGTGCACTCCCCTCACCTCTGGCATCTGCTGCCTGGGAGCCTGGTCAGAGGCCTCCCGGCTGAGCGCCGGAGTAGGGGAACAGCCCCCTCCTTCCAGAAAGGATGAACAGGTTGGCCATCGAGGGCAGCCACTCAGGAGTCCGCAGACAGACCTCCTGCCACTAGCCGCCCCTTGGGCTCCATTTCCTCGGCCTGGAGGAGGCCTCGGGCACAGTGGCCTGGCCCTGCTCACCTGTCCTAGCTCTGGGAGGCCTGTTGTACCCGTCAATACTCCTTTGCTGGACCACAAGGAAACCCACCAGAAAGTGGCTTAAGCAACGCGACGGTTCTCCGAGACCCGAGGGAAGCAGACTCTGGGCGTCTCTCCTCTGCCGGCCTGTCACTGCCGGTCAGGCCACGTGGGGGGCCACGGCCACCAGCGCTGGCCCTCGTACAAACTCCAGCGTGGGCCTCGGGGGACCCTCCCGCCCCTGCTCTCCAGGCGTGTCGGAGACGCTCGGGGCCCCTCACGCCTCTGGCCAAGGTCCCGCAGTCCCAGAAGCAGACCCTGGACAAGGCTCCGAGTCCAAGCAGAGGGCCAGGGACGTGATCCCAAGAAAACGCTGACAGAAGAGTGGGGAACTGGGGCAGGCGAGCAAGGAGCAGGGAAAGGCACGTTCTCAGCCTGTTGGCCCCCCAGGGACACGGGGACACGGAGGAGCCCCAGGCACGGTGCCGGGCCGCCTGCGTGCCCGCCGTGTCTGTCACCGGCTGAGGGCCGCTCCCGGACACTCGCACTCCGACGTGCCCCGCCAGCGAGCTGAGCCAGCACGAGCCTCGGGGCTGGCGGTGGGCGGTGCTGGTGTGTCCCCGTGAGCGCCCGGCGTCCGGGTCACAGTGAGCTGAGCGGCCACCTCGGCCCATCGTTGACGGAGAGCCCGCTGCATGCCTGTGGCACGGTGGCTCAGCGGGGACAGAACCGGGCTGACAGCCAGCCGGGTGGTGATGGTGGCCCGTCCCTGCAGAAGTCCACCCAGAGGAGCCTCACAGGCTTGTGGCCTTGGCGCCCGTCCCGGCCTCGTCCTCGCGGGGGCTGTGCGCTCAGAGGTCCTTGCCTCGTGGGTCCCCGTGCTCCCAGCACTTAGACCGTGTCCGGCAAAGGGCAAACCTGGGACTTTGACGATCATAATAGTCGGTGGTGGAGCTGAGGGGCCGTTCAGGTCAGACCTCTGGGGACAGGGCCGAGCCGGGGGAGTGGAGACACCCCCAGCCCCGGAGGCCGTGCCCCGCGGTGACAGCCGGCACAGCCCGTGCAGAGGCCTGCCGGGGGGAGGCTTGCGAGGTTGCGAGGCTGTACTTAGTGAGAATCGCCCGCCCAGACCCCCCACCCCAATCAGCCCCAGGATGGGGAGGCCCAGGGCGTTGGGGGGAGCTGGCCTCTAGAGCCTCCCCTCCTGCGGGTGGGAGCTGAGGGGCACCTCACAGCCCGGTGCTCTGCCCACAGCAGACAGACGAAGCGGCACAGACGGACAGCCAGCCACTGCACCCCTCCGACCCCACAGAGAAGCAGCAGCCCAAGCGGCTACACGTCTCCAACATCCCCTTCCGGTTCAGGGACCCCGACCTGCGGCAAATGTTCGGGGTGAGTGTGTGCGGCCCCTCCATCCCGGCCCCCACCCCACCCGCCCCTGCTCCATGTCCCCGGGATCCCACTGCCTCCTGTGGCCAGCGCTGCTCTGACCTGAGCCCGCGGGATGGGCAGCCAGAAATCCGCCCCCCACACCGCCCCACCTGTGCTCAGGGCTTCTTAGGGTCCCCGTGGGGCTGAGGCCTGTGCCGGACCCCATGGGCTCTCAGAGGCCAGCTGGAGGGGCAGCTCAGCCCCCTGCCGCTCCTGCGTGCTGAGGGCTGAGCACTCCGCCTCTCTGTGCCTGTGTCCATGGGGCTCTGGGCAAGTGCTCCAACCGTGGGAAGCCGGCCCGGGCTGATTGGCTCCCTGGATTCTCCGGGTCGGTTCCTAGATTTTGTGCTTTAGGATTTCGGCCAGCTGCCGTGAGGCCATGAGAACCTGCAGGGCAGGCCTTCCATCCTGTGGCTACTTTCCTGCCGCTTGACCTGAGCAGCATGCGGGGGCTGAGGCCCCCTAGGTGCTGGGGGCCGAACCCCATGGGGGGGAGGGGGGAGGGGGCGGCGGTCAGGCTGTTCATCCGAGAACAGAGCAGCCACGGAAGCCTCGTGCGCCTGGTCCGCATTTTTTCCCGCACCCCGAACCCTCTTCCCCGCGGCCAACACAGTGCCCACCCTCTCACCCCTGCCACAAGCTAGGCAGTCTCTGGCCCCTGAACCCAGCCCTGCCTTCACGCCACCCACCGCCCAGATGGGATCCATCAAAGGGGAGGTGCCCTGAGGGTGGCCTCAGATGGCCTCAGCACCCACACCTCGCCCCAAATAGCCACCCCCCTTCTTGGAGGGCAGGGCCCATTGCACATGGGGCTTAGACACAGTGAGGGGCTGATGGGCTTTGGAATCATCAGGATCAGCTCCTCTTGGCCTGGGCCAGGCTGCTGCCGACCTCTTCGAGCCTGGGACCCCGCTGAAAGCCACCTTACAGAGCTCACCTAGACCAGGACCCTCAGTCCGTATCCCATCACTTGTCCGCATGCAACAGGCATCAACTGGCGTCAGCTCACCCGTCCCCACACCAGGCATTGGCTCACCCCGTCCCCACACCAGGGCGTCGGCTCACCTGTCTGCATACTGGGATGTCAGGTCATCCATCCCCACACCCAGGCGTCGGCTCACCCGTCCCCACACCAGGCATCAACTCACCCCGTCCCCATACCAGGGCGTCAGCTCACCCCGTCCCCACACCAGGCATCAGCTCACCCCGTCCCCACAATCAGGGCATCAACTCACCCGTCCCCACACCCGGGTGTCGGCTCACCCGTCCCCACACCCGGGCACCGTCCTCCCTGTTTCAGCCTTCCTCAGAGTTGGGATTGCATTGCTGTCTTGCTCCGTGTCCTGTCACTGCCCCTTTTGACAGCTCCCAGGGTTGTGGGATGCGGGGGACACCCATCAGTTACACAAACTGGAGGCCTCAGGACAGGCTGCTGGGGACCCGGTTGCGGGGATTTGGTTTCACAGGTCCTTGGTCTCCTGTGACAGTGAGAGAGCCGGGGCTGCCCTGGGGGTCCTGGGCCAGTGATGGGGCAGGAAGGGGCGAGGCACAGCATCTGGGCCTGCTGGCCAGCACGTCCCAGATAGGTAGAGGGGTTTGGGGTCAGTGGTGTTCCGCACCCCACACAGCCCAGGCTGCCGGCAGTATGGGGTCCCTCCACAGCACTTCGTCTCTCCCAGGGGCTCCTGCCCCCCTCCCAACCTTACCGTTTGGGAAGAACCTTTCCGTAGGCCTTTACCCTTTAGGGTGAATTAGAGGTGACCCTCAGTAACTTGGGGCAGAGTCCAGGCAGGGAGAGGAGAGGGACTCTGGGGGAGGCTGCCCCCTTCCCCGGTTCTCAGGCAGGGAAAGCTCTCTCCGCGGGGACGTGGGGCGGGGTCTCCTGTGCCAGACCCGGCTACACCAAGAGCCCCCCCTCTTCCCTGCGGGGGGCTGGGTGGGACCGGCAGCAGCTGAGGGTCTCCTGGGAGGCAGGCGTGCCGGGAGGGGCGGCCGGCTCTCCTAACCCACCCTCCCCTGTCCCCCACCCCCTCTCTGTCTTTGCAGCAATTCGGAAAAGTTTTAGACGTGGAGATCATTTTTAACGAGCGGGGCTCCAAGGTGGGTGCCGCCCAGAGGCTGCCACCATTACAGCGCCGGCCGTAGGTCCCGCCAGGCTAACGTGTGACATGTGCGTTTCCTTCCTGGAGAGCTCCGCGCCCGAGGACCCCTGAGCTACACGGGTGCTTGTACTCCCCGCCCCTCCGCCCTCCCGCCCCGCCCCGCCGTCTGCGTTGGTGCTGCGGCCGCTCGCTCCGCTCCGTTCTCTCCGAGCTGCCGGGACCTCTGTCTGCGCCCGCCCGGGGCCCCACCCGCCGACCGCTCCTCCGGGGGCGCCCCCCCCCCCCGCTGGCCTGCCCGAGAGCCGGCCTGAGGCCCGGGGGCGCGGCTGCAGGGGGGGCACGGGAGGGGGCCCGGCAGACCCCAGCCCTGCTCCCTGCTCAGGCAAGGGAAGACCCCCATGCAGGCTCCTGGGGGGAAGGGGGGTGGGGCTGTCCCAAGGAGGTCCGGACCCCCCCCCGGCCCCCCTTGCCCCCCAGGGGGCATCAGGGTGACTGTCCTGGCCCCTGGCCGGCTTAGCATCTCTCTTGGAGCTTTGGCCTGTCCTCTGGGAGGTGCCAGGCGGTCAGCTCAGGCCGGGCTCGGGCCAGGCCAGCAGCTGCCCCCGCCTGGGGCCCTACCCTTCCTGGGCATCCTGCTGGTGGCACCAGGGCAGGCCTCTGGGCTGCCGACCTCTCCTTCAACTCCCCTGACTCAGTCCCTCTCTCTCTCTCTCTCTCTCCCCCCCAACCCTTCTCTCCCCCCCCCACCCCGCTCCTCCTATGTTTTCCTTCCTCTCATCCTCTCTCTCCGTGTCTGTCCTTCTCCGCTCACAGGGTTTTGGGTTTGTAACTTTTGAAACTAGCTCAGATGCTGACCGAGCCCGGGAGAAGCTGAATGGGACGATCGTAGAGGGACGGAAAATTGAGGTGCTCAGATAAGTGTGCTACGCAGGGCGTGCCCTTGAGACCCGCCACTGTCGCCCAGGTCCCCCTCCCCCACCCCTCAGCCACCCTGCGGAGAGCCGGGCCAGGGTCCCCAGAGCAGGGCGGCAGGGCGGGGAGGGCAGGGCCCCGCCAAGGCCGGAGCCCAGCCCATCTCCTGCCACCCCTCCTGGGCCCACCCCAGGGCCCCCTCCCTCTGCTTTCTGGAGGAGGCCCCCCGACTGTGGGGATCAGCCAGACCCTGGGGGAGCCCCGAAAATCGTGTGTTTGAGGCTTAGCAGCTCCAAGGACCACAGCCAGCTCAGTCTGTCACCCAGCTGGGAGGTGCTGTTAAGCCCCCGGACCCCTCCCACCGGGGAGCGGCAGCCGCCCCCTGTCCCCTCCCCAGCTGCCAGGAAGGGACCTAGCCCTGAGGAGCAGCAGAGAGAGGAGGTCAGGGCCCCCCTCAACCCCCCTTGCCCCTTTTCTGGTGGGCTGCCCATCCCCCCCACCCCAGCGCCGGGGCTCTAGGTGTCTGGGAGCTGGGCTCCTGGACAAGCAGGGCAGTGAGGGGTGGCCAGAGAGGGGACGGGGTCAGCAGCAGTACTGAGTCCACGGGAAGAGAAGCGGAAAGGCCTGTGGGGAGGGCTTCCAGAAGCAGAAGGGGTCCTGGAGGCCCTGACCTCGGCCAGTGGTTCATGCCCAGTGGGCACCTGAGGATGCAGCCCGAGGTCCAGGGGTTCACACTGCATGTGGTAGAAGCAGAATGGCCCCGACTCCTTTCTTGGGTTCCACCACCTGCCCTGTTCTCTACCTCCTACCACACAGGCCTTCCCCCCTGCCTTTCTACACCCCAGCCTGGCCCTCCAGGGGGAGGGTCTTAGATGTCTGAGATAGGACCCACCCCCTTGGCGCCCACCCACCCGCCCCCTCTCCCATCGGCCTTGCTCCCGAGGGGTCCCATCAGGAACTCTCTGCTGGCCTCGGGAATGGCGTGCTACCCCCATGAGAGGGGTGCCCGTGACTGGGAAGGCCTCAGCAGCCAACAAGGGCACAGAATGTCTTGGGGCCGGTCTGTCAGTTGGGCTGAGAGCACTTTGTGGAGAGTCCACCAGCTAGCTTCTCCAGTGGCCTGGGGTTGCCAGAGAGAGACTGGGGCTTGGTTTGTGGGAGCAGCACGTGAAGGGCAAGAACCAGCGGGCCGGACAGGGTGCCTGAGCCGAGGGCTAGGAGCCGTGGTGGCCAAGGCCCCCTGGGGTTGCAGGGGCAGCACAGTGGAGAGGGGCGGCCTGGGAGGAGGGCAGGCCAGGGTGGGGGGCCAGGCGGGCAGCAGAGGCTGTCCTGGGCCTTCCTCCCAGCCCCCAGCCCCCTCCGCGTGGCCATGCAGGAACAGTGCAGAGCAGGACCGGGGTGGCCAGACGCCTGCAAGGAGGCTAACACTCCCCTCACCCTCACCTTCTCCCTCCTTCTCTCCGGGTAGGTCAATAATGCCACGGCCCGTGTCATGACCAACAAGAAGACTGCGAACCCCTACACTAACGGTAAGGCGCCATGGGGAGGCCACGGGGAGGCCACAGGGTGGTCGGCCTGGACACGGGCCCTGGAGGAGCCTCGGCCGCTGGCCCACCGCCCTGGATGCCAAGTGCCCCCTCATGTCCCAGCTCTGCCGGGTCAGCAGGAGGGCAGGGGCCGCCCACCCCACCCACACAGTTGGCAAGACGCCTGGGCCTTCCCAAGCACACAGGGCACCCAGAAACCACGTGGACAGGCTTCGGGCACAGTGGGTGTGGCCACTTCCTGGATTACTACTTAGTTTCTAAGCAGTGAGGGAGCGCCTGGGCTAGAGGTACTCAATATTCAGTGAAAGTGAAGATGATCAGGATAGTTGCCCACCCACCTTGGAGACACTGGAAGGTTGAGGCCCCCACGGGAGCCTTGCCATCCATAATGCACTTCAACTGAGTGGTCTCACATGCACGTGCCGGACCCAAGCAGAAGCCAGTCCTCCTTGAAGACAGAACCCCAGAGGCTGAGTGGAGGGGTGGCCCTCAGCTGCGTGTCTTGACTCCACCCGGCAACGCGGAGGGGTTTGCGTGTAGCCAGCAACTCCCGGGGGCCTGTTTGAGTTCATCCCCGTGCCAGGGAATGGCAGCCCTGCTCACAGTCAGGATAAGTCTCCCTGCGGGGCGGGGGCTTGGCTTCTCACCCCCCAGCCTTCCTGTCCCTGTGTGATTGGCCACACAGGGACTCAGGTGACAGGCCAGCAAGGGGCAGGACACTGGGGGGGATCTGCCACGGGACCCACCAGCAGGGCCTCCCCCTGTGCCCTCCTGGAGCAGGACAGGCGTCTGGCTGAGCCACATTTAGGCTGAATTATTATGCCTCCCATCCTGCTTTCCTGAGGACTATGAAAGCTCAAAGTTTTCCTAAAAATCTGAGGGTGCCTGACTTTGCCAGTGTCCTGAACTCCCGTTGAGTGCTTGGCACTGGAAGGCAAAGTGGTAGACAGACGTGTTTAGAGAGTCAGGACGATCATCAGGAGCCAGATGCCCACTTCACCCAAGAGCCACACCCCCTACTGTCTGGCCAGGCCTGAGAACGCCAGGAAGCATGGAATTCAGAACGGAGTCCACGCCTGAACCACTGCATTCCTGGCCCAGGATGGGCACGGAATCAGCACTGCTTGCACAAGGATCAGCCGGGGGCTCACAGCAACAGTCTCACCGAAGCGTCCTCACTGGCCTGAGCAAGAAGGACAAGGGCCGCAGTGGGCTGGCCCCAGGTTCTCTATGGGCTGACAGTGAAGTGCAGCGTGTGGGCTGTGGTGGCCTGGGAGTGTGGCTTGAAGACTCTAGAACACTCCAGAGCACTCAGAAGTTCATTGGTTGCGGGGGGAAGAGGAGCAGAAGTGTCCACCGTCAAGCTCACCAGGTTTGACCAGGTGTTAAGACTATTTACAGAAGAAACAAAGGAGACTCCCAGGAGGGTCTCCAGCTGCCTCTGTCATCTGGGGTCCCACACAGTGAAATGGGACTGGCAGCAACGGGTAGAGGCCAGGAAGCCAGAGTGACAGATAAAGACGCCCAGGATTCCAGGATCGGCAGGTGGATGTGCCAGGACCATCTCAAGAGAAGTCCCACCTCGAAGAATGGACTCAGAAAAGCCACTGGGTTGGGGCCCAGGGGAGGGGGGCTCGGGTCATTGCTCTAGGACACTGCTCCGTCATGGGTTTTTACTAAGAAAACTACGTTCTTGGGACTGGAGTTCTTTTTAGGAGATGACACATTTCTTCCCTCCTGATCTGGGATTCAGAGAAGGTTCCAGAGTCTCAGCATTAACATTCAGACAGAGCCACGCTGGTCAGGTGATGGTGGAAGGGGAGGGAAGGTGACCACAGTCTCATGGAAAGTGGAGAATGGGCCCCTAGGAAGAACACGGTTGCCGACGGTCTGTCCTGAATGCCTTCCGGCCACCCACCCAGTAGTGGGGATGTTAGAATCTGGGAATGAGGCTCACAGAGCTGACGCTAATGACCTGCTCTGGCCCTTTGCCATGCTCTCCAGAGGTGTCTCGCTAGCTGGCCAGTGGGCTCAGTCCCTTTTGTCCCTCCTCACAAAGTCAAAAGGGGTATGGAGCTGGGCCTTCAGGGCATCCTGCAAACATAAGACCAGGTACACTGAGGGGGCCAGGGGGCTGGGCTCGGTCAAATATACCATTCCCAGCCCATTCTATCTGAGCTAGCGCCTGGGGTCAGAGCCCCCTCAAAGCCAGCTGGTGTCCATCCCCAGGGGCCTCAGATGGAAGCAGGCTTCACTCCTGCACCTGGGTCCCTGGTGGGAGAAGAAGACTGGCCCAGAAGCCGAGGGCCCTGAGCCAGTGGCCTGAGCCGGCCCGCCTGCAAAGAGGGAGAGGCGGCAGGTGCCGACAGCTGGGGGCCAGGGAATGGCCAGCAATGTGGGTTTGGTTTGGATCTGGCTCTGCCACTTGCCCGCTCTGGGCTGTGAGGCTGCTGCACCTCCCTGACCTCCACTTGCTCATCTGGAAAACGGGAGGATGTGAACCCACCTCACTGGCTGGCTTTAGAACACCGTGGCACATGGTGAGATGCTCAGGAAATGTTGTCATTATTACCTCGAATCCCAAGGCCCTTTCCTCCCCAGGAAGCCGTTCCACTGGCTGCTCTGAGGATGGCCAGGGCAGGACTGGGCAGTGGGGAAAGAGCTCCACGCCAGGACCGAAGCTGTCGGGCAGGAGGTGGGAGGAGTCTGCGGCAGAAGCCCCGCCCCTCACGGCAGCCTCCCACCCTGCTGGAAGGCAGCCAGGCCCCCACCGGGGACAGCTTTCCGATGCCTGGGCTCTGTCATGTGCTGAAGCAGGGGCGCCCCCAGACTCCTCATCCCGGCTGTGGGCCTGCAGATGTCCCTTCCTAATTCTGGCGGAGACTGCAGACTCCAAGCTGCTGGGCTGGGGCCCCGGCTAGGCTGGGGAGGGCCGACTTTTGAAATGAATCACAAGGACAGCCAGGCAGATGGGTCAGGAGTGACTTGGTCCCTGGCATTTAGGGAGCAGAAGGTCAGACCCGGTGAGGCTGCAGCATCCGAGGGGCCGGGGTCTCTGCTCACCCTGCCTGCAAAGGGAGGCGGTCCGGCCAGCCATCTACAGAGGCCCCGCCTTACATGGGAGGCCCCAGGATAGTGTGAGGTGGGGAGAGAATGGGGAAGACGGTGATTGGGGTTTTTTGCTTCTCTTCTAGGCTGGAAGCTAAATCCCGTGGTAGGCGCAGTCTACGGGCCTGAATTCTATGCAGGTACAGGCTGGAGCCCTCATTCTGGGTGTGAAGGGCCGGGGGCGTGGCCAGAGGGCGTGGCCAGGAGGGAGGCGTGGTCGTGCAGGTGTGGTTGGGCGGGGCCAGGTGTGGTTGCGCCCCGGCTGGGCCCTTGGGCCTGCCCTCACCCTCTCTGGGCCTTCCCTCTCACCGCCTCTTCTCTGGCCCCCTTTCCTGCAGTGACGGGGTTCCCCTACCCCACCACGGGCACAGCCGTTGCCTACAGGGGCGCGCACCTACGGGGTCGGGGCCGGGCCGTGTATAATACGTTTCGGGCTGCGCCGCCCCCGCCCCCCATCCCAACTTACGGAGCGTGAGTACCTGGGGAGGCACGGGGAGGGAGGCATGGAGAAAGGCCCAGGGGGTGTGGGGAGGGAGGCCTCGGGCAGCCAGAAGGGCTAGGCAGCCTTTCCAGAACTGTGGGGGGCTGTGGGAACCCCCAGACCTTCCCACTGCAGTTGCCCCCATATCGTACCCCAGCCCCACCCTGCCATGGGCACCAAGGGTCACTGGCATTTGGGGGACATTTAGAGCCCCAGCACCTTGCTGGATGATTTAATGGGATTGTGGTTGGCCCTTAAGCTGGGTGAGGGCCTGCTCTAAGCCCTCCCTGGTCCATTACCCTGGGCCCAGTGCCCTCCGCCCCTATGGGGGGGACAGCTGCCTGGGCTGGGGTGGGGGGAGGGTAAGCACCATGGGCCGAGGGGCCCCTGGCTTTGTGGGAGAAAGGAGCTGACCAGCAAGGGTGTTACTCTATTGTTATACCAAAACAGGGCGCTGGAGCAAACGCTTGTTAAAATGCCAGTCCCATGGGCAGGGCTGGCACCCTGCCCCCTCCCTCCTCAGCAGACACCGGAGCCGGCCTACCCCACCTCTCCAGCGTTCCCACCACTCTCTTGTCCGTTTGCTTCCAGGGTCGTGTATCAGGATGGCTTTTATGGTGCTGAGATTTATGTAAGTGCAGCCCCCTGGCGGGGGGGTGGGTGTGGTCCAGGCCTCAGCTGATTTCCAGGGTCTTCCCCTCCCGGCCCCCCTCCCTCACCCATCCCTCCCTATCCTTGGGACCTGGGAGGGTGAACGTGCGCAGGACACTGGGTCCTTGGGGACCTTGGCATAGCTGAGCCTGGGCTGTCTGTGCCCACGTCTTCTCCAGTCCACAGGACGCTGGGTGATGGGGGCAGGAGGGGCGACTCTCCTGTATCCCTAACACATTGGGGTCACTGAGTGAGCCCCCATGGGCACCCATGTCTAGTACAGAGACCTGGAGAGAGACCAGGAGGCAGGGGCTCCAGGGTGGACCCCATGGTGAGGTCCTGTGGCGTCTCTCTCCCTTCACGGGGCTGCCCCTACTGCTTCCTCTCGCCCGGAGCCCCAGCTGACGACCCCACCTCACACACAAACCCAGCCCAACATGAGACCTTGCTTCTGTCCTGGGCAGTTGCCCATAGTTCAACAGTCCCTTTGTGCCGGGGCCAAGACATGACCTGAGTTTGCCCTTGACCCTTCCCGGTATCCGGGATGGCCCCCAGAGTCACCCATGGGTTCTTGGCACCCACTGGCATCAAAGTCAGGGGCTCACTGGGCTGGTGCCAGGTCTGTGGGCACTGATCATGTGCCAAAGCCATGAGCACAGTCAGACGGATCATCGGTGCCCACGGATGGGTGTTGAAGGTGTGCTCCCTGCCCCCGCCTCGAGCCATGCCCCTGACCGTCTGCGTCTGCGGCCCTTAGACCTCAAGCTAGGTGCCCCCAGGCCTGCACCAGCCAGTGCTCACCCGGCCACGGTGAAGGCTGAAAGGCTGTGTTGGCCCTCCTAAGTCCCTGTGCTGTCTCTCCCTCCCCCTTCCCCTGCAGGGGGGCTACGCAGCCTACAGATACGCTCAGCCTGCGGCAGCCGCGGCAGCCTACAGCGACAGGTATGGGGCAGGGTCGGGGTGAAGAGGGCCAGTGGGACAACAGGGCCCCTGGAGGGGTGGGCTCAGATAGAGGGGGAGACTTACCCGCGGCTCAGGCCTGGGGGAGCCTCCTCCTGGTGGCGCAGGGTCTGGACAGAGAGCGCTGAGCCAGCGAGCCCCCGATTTCTTTAGTCACTTGCTGCTGGCCTGGCTGGGGGGCCGTGCCACCCCCCACCGTTCAGTTCTCCTCTGATTCCCAGCCCTGGAGGCCTGAGCCCTCCCTGAGCGCTGGAGGCCCCGGGTGAGCAGGGGAGTTCGGAGGCTCTGCTTCTGCCCCTGGGCGCCCCTGGGACCCCGCTCAGGGCTGCAGGTCTGAGACCCCTTCACGCTGAGGAGAGGCTGTGAGTGCACCCTCCTGGTGGGGGGGTGTGAGGACACCAGGTGGCAGTGTGGCCGTTGGAGAGCAGCCAGCCTCCTGCCCAGCTTCGAGCCCACGCAGAGGATGGCGGGAGGCTCTGGGCAGTGAGGGCAGGTCCCCGCGGCTCCCCCCAGGAGTGGCCTGGCCTGGCACATGGGCACAGAGCCCCTGCTTAGGGACGTGTGGGAGTCCCCGCGCCTGGCACTGATGGGCTCTGGCTCCCTCCCGCCCAGCGGCACCCTCAGACCCCTGCCATCGCATGTGTTGGGGGGGGGAGTCGGGGTTTGTGGGGTGCACAGCAGGCCCAGCCCTGTGCTACAAGAAGCAGGCATTCCACACACACAATAAGTGGAGAGGACACAGTGCCACTTCCTTCGTGGTGGCCTCCCCGCCTGCCCCCACGGCCTCCCGTCCTGCTGAGCCTTTCCGCAGCACTCCGCCCTTGTTCTTCCGGGGGGTCGAGGTTTTCTTCCCTCCAGAGCAGCTCTGTGGGCACTCCTTTTTCCTTCCGTGTGGCCCCTTGTCAGGGTGAGCGGACACTGGGAGAATTGAGAGGGTGGCCAGCTGTGTTCCGGACACTTCCTTCTAAACGGGCAGGAAAGACGGGGAGGAGGGTGGGCGGGGGTGGGGGGAGTGGCTGGCAGGCGGGACCACCCTGGAGGACGCTCACCAACTGTCTGGGAGGAGGCGGGAGACCTGTTGCGGCCCCTCACCTGCCCCCATTGCCCCCCCCGACGCCTCCCTCCCTCCCTGTGCTGTCTCCCCAGTTACGGCAGAGTCTATGCAGCCGCTGACCCCTACCACCACACCATCGGCCCCGCGGCGACCTACAGCATCGGAACCATGGTAAGGAGGCAGGGCGGCCTGGCCCTGGGCACCAGCTGTGACGAGGAGGGCCTGGTGCCACAGCCAGGATGGGGTGGGAGGGAGGAGAGTGACCCGGACCCCTGACCAGTGCCCGGAGGGACCAAGGCCTAGATGGAAGCTTGGGGGAGGACTTGCCCCTCGGTGCCCCCGGGGACTTTGAGGGAGGCAGGTCCGCCCGGATGGGCAGCTGCCCAGTAAGGACGTCTGGCCCTCTGGGGAGCAGCCTGGGACGCCCGCTTTGCCCAGTTTTCTGAGGCTCCAGAGGCCAGCAGGGCCTCCGCGCCACTCGTGGGGCTGTGTCCGCCGCGTCCCTTCTGTGTCCTGTCGCCCCTTTCCTCACGTCAGGGAGCGGGACAAGGGCTGCCCGCAGCTTCCCTCCCCCCAGGCCCCTCCGCAGCACCATGGCCCGCTCTCGCCAGCCCCCGCGTACTCCTGGGGGGCCCGCGGCAGCCGGAGGTGTGCGGGCCGGTGTGTCTGTGTGTGTGTGTGTGTGGATGGTCAGCTGTGGACACAGGCAGCCCAGCTTACTCTCTACCCTGAGACCTGCTTCCAGGGGACACCTGTCTCCTGTGCCCACCCACCCCCAGCCCCAGGGGCTGTTCATGTCAGTTTTTAGCTAGCTTGGCGTCCAGCATCAAAGATGAACACATTTTCCCTGGGGGGTGAGGGGCAAGGAGGGAGGAGGCCCAGAGCCAACAGGGACTCATTCATTGTTCCTTCTCACTTGGTTTTGATTACTTCCTCCCGATTTTTGTTTTGACTTTTTTGATTTTTAACAAGTTTCCGGCATCCCCAGCAGGCTGCAGTCACCCAGATGGGGGCCCCAAAAGTGCAGTTTGTGGGCCCCTTGGCTCCAGGGTCAGCTCGGCCCTCTGAGCGGCTGCTGGCTAGAAGCTTTCATTCATTCACAGAGGGGCCCCTCTTATGTTCTCATTTTTATTTGTAAGATTTTCTTTTTTTTTTTTTTCCAAGTTTTTTCTGCGGCACTTGCCATCTTTTCTTTTTCTGTTGAAATTGATTGGTGGGGAGGAGGTTCCTCTGGAGACCTCCCTGATCCAGGGCAGCCCAGGGACATGGGAGCAAGGGTGCCAGAGACCTTTCCTCCTCAGCAGGACGGAGGGCCCAGGCAAGGACCTGGGTAAAGAGCAGGGACCCCAGGGGCCCCCTAAAGCTCCGAGGGGCTGGGGTAACCCTGGCAGGAGGTCCCCCCACCCTCCTGGGTCCTGCCCCCCCTCCCTCCCCTGGCAGGCAGCCCCGCTGGGGCCCTGAGACCTCCCCTGCCCCCATTAAGGAGAAAGGGGCCGGAGAAGGGTCAGGCCTGAGCCAAGAGAGTTGCCAAGAGACATCTCCAACCTTATTGTCCAGGAGCGCTGTGGCCCATGACCCCAGCAGCCCCCTGGCCCCCATCGTCCCCCACCACGGAAGGACTAGGCCCAGGGCCCCCTGCTGCCATGAGAACCGGCATCCACTCTCCCCAAGGCAAACCTTAATAAGGGGGGCAAAAAACGGGATTTAGGGACTTCTTTTTGTTTTTCCTTATTTTTTTTTTCTTTTTGCTTTTTCCCCCCTACCGAAAGGCGGTACTGATTGGCTGTTTGTCATCTTTGATGTTGCAGGCTAGCCTCTGCCGAGGAGGGTACAGCCGCTTCACCCCCTACTAGCAAGAGGGCCCAGCCCCTAGCAGCATTCACACTGACTGCCCAGCACACACCAAACCCAGCAGGCCAAAGCCAGGCACAGCCACCAGGAGGACAGTGCGCCCCCCCCAGTCAGCGGCACGCGACGCCAAAGCCCATAGGGTTCACCTCCAGCCAGCTGGTCTCCCTGCCCCTCCCGATGGCGTGTGTGTCTTTGACCCTGGTTACCCCTGTATGTCTGAAACCTTGCTTCCTATTTTGACTTTGTTGACGTTGTGCCCCCAAGCCATTTCAGGTACGGTATGCACACAGCGGGAGGGGCTAGCCTGGGCACAAGACCCCTCCCCGAGAACTAGCAATAGAGCCCGCCAGGGCGACCCCCTCTTCCCACCCCCTGGGGCTCAGGGAGTGAGGAGGAGCCCACAGCCACTGTCCGTC
>NW_023270494.1:3172236-3221344 GCF_011800145.1 Mirounga leonina
CCCCTGGGGCTCAGGGAGTGAGGAGGAGCCCACAGCCACTGTCCGTCCCCTGGGGCTCAGGGAGTGAGGAGGAGCCCCGGTCCACGGGACGCGGGGTTTCCGGCCGAGACGATGCCCCCTCCCCGCCTTCCCCCAGCTGATCGCCGGTGTAGCCGCATCTGCCCTCCTCCCCCCCAAACAGCTGAAACTAACATTCCTGGTTCACGTTTCTTGAGGCTGCTTCCCGCCGAAGCAGTAACAAGCACGGTGCGGGCGGAAACGGCCACGGCCATACGGGCCTCGGGGCTCCCTCCGTAGCCTCTGTTGTAAGCAATGAAAGCGTAGGAAGAAATGCCCCCGCGCACCCCCACCGAAGCCGAGGGCCCCCGGCCTGCCGTGCTCCTTCCAGCAGCGGGCTCTCCCCTCCAGCCAGGCTCCGAGGATGGCACCTCGGCACCGCCTGAGATGGGGTCCCGGCCAACCTGGGCACCCTGCCCCTTCCCCAGGCTTGGAAACGTCCTTTTATCAGGGTACATTTCAGAAGGGGCGAGCAGGGGAGGCACAGGGGGAGGCCCATCGCCGGCCTTCTTGGCGAGACAGCACTCGATGCCAGCCTCCCGTCCGGAGAGGCGTGGTGCTTAGGTCTGCGGCCGAGTGGCCGCACGGTGCCCAGGGCTGCGCTGGGCCCTTGGGGGGGGGACATGCTGGCCGGGGTCCCGTAGGGAATGCTGAGACAGCCCAGGTAGCCTCATGGGGTAGGCTGCCCGGTCAGGATGGTGCCCTGCCCCCTCCATTGCAGGAGGAGGTGTCTCGGGCCAGGGAAGCCCAGGTCCCCTAGCGTGCCAGAGCTGGGCTGTGGGTGCCCGCTAGAGGGTGTGGGTCCCCCACCAGCCAGGACACACCGGCTCTCAGCTGCTGGACCGGGCGGATCATGGCCTGGGTGCCGGCCCTTCACTTCCCACCTCCGGGAGCACCGCCTCCTTGCTGCCTGGCTCAAGGCCCCTCGTGGCCTGTGCCGTGCCGTCCATCCACCATGCCCCCCGTCTTCCGTCCGCCCAGAGCCAGCCAGGCCCCTGCCCTGCTCAGCTCTAGCAGAGCCCACAGGCTGCGCCCCCCAGCCCACTTCCTGTGGTTTCTGCTCCTGCCGCCCCTTCTTCGCCCCTCCCCTGCCACCAGCCCCCACGCTCTGCCCCGGAGGAGGAGGCCGGCTTTCGGTTCAGCTCATGCAGGACCACCAGTTCCCAGAAGCTGGGCCTGGGGGACAGGCCGGGTGGGGGGCTAGGACTTCAGGGCGGCCTGGGGCCCCGGCACCTCCCTCCCCACCCGGCGCCCCGTCCGTCCTCACAACACGCCTGCAGTTGCTTCGGTGAAACTGCAAGTCCTGCCTTTCTGTTTCTGTTGTAGTGAAAGCTTCCACCGTTTCCTTCTTGGACCATGAAGGGCAAAAACAAAAAACAAAAAAACAAAAAAAAAAATCACAAAACAAAAAACAAAACAAAAAAAGATGTTAAGATCCAAGCAACAACAAAAAACAAAACAACCAAACCAAGAAGCATCCAGCACGTCCAGGTCGCGCGCGGTGCCGCACTCCACTGCGAGGGAGCACGTCCACGGGGCGCCGAGCCCAGGAGAGCCCCGGGCCCTCGCCCCTCCCCGGCCACCGTGCTGGCCGAAGTGCCCCTCCCGAGGCCAGCGGGGAGCGCAGGAGGGGAAGGGGCCTCTTCTCTACCAAGTCTTCCTTTCCAGCCCCCCACTCCCGGGGCGCGCGGGGCCCAGCGGAGGAAACAGGCCGCAGGCCTGAGTGGGGAGAACAGCCAGCAGGACTTGACCTTTGCTGCCAACTGTGCCAGTGGAGGGGACAGCTGGGCTGGGGTGGGCGTGGGGGGGGCAGCTCTTCATTCCCGGGGTCTCTGGCTTCGGCCCGTGCCCGTCACCCTCGTGTCCGGCTGTCTGGGCCCCAGCTCCCCCTCGTGCCATGCCGCCAACACCATGTTCTGCAAGCCTGGGGAGGGAGTTTGCAGGCCTCCAGAGTCCGTCCGACCAGCAGCCCTGGGGTCTGACCCCAATATCAAGGGCTGATGCACTTCCAGAACTGTGGGGCGCCCAGGCCCCCCTTGCTCCACGTGAGGGGGCTCCTGGGCAGCCTGGCCAGGATCACACCGTGAACCTAAGAGCTAGCATCGGCAGGGTGGAGGCCTTGGGGCTGAGGATGCGCTCTGGCCCCGACCAGCCTGTTTCCTGTTCCCTGGCTGGAGGCAGGCCCGGGCCTGGTCAGTGGGAGGGAAGGCCGACCTCCTGCCAGCTGCGGGGCCGGGCCCTCCCCATCCCTGTCCTGCAGAGGGCTGGGCAGGCCAGCGCCTGGCTGCACAGCGAGGTCAGGAGTCACGGTGCCACGGGGCTGGACGGCCAGGCCCGAGCAGGGAGAGCGAGCGGGGGGAAAGGCCTGGAGCGGCGCCCAGGACCCGAGTCAGGTCCCGCCGGGGTGGTGGGAGAGCAGAGGTAGGCAGCAGGGAGGAGCCCCCCGCCAGGCAGGGATCGCTGGAGTAGGGCAAGCAGCAAAAAATAAGACATAGGCTCCCAACACGGCTCCACTGTCTCATGAAATTTAAAAAGTAAAAAAAAAAAAAAAAAAAAAATACACCTCACTTTATATATTCAGCATCAGCTCCTGAAGCTCCTGAAATGAGCCCCTTTTCTATTCCTGTTGTACAGCGCCCCGCCCGCCGGCCCCTCCTGTCCAGAGCCCCCTGCTGCTCCAGACCCTTTTCTTGCGGCAGCTCCGCCCCCGGCCCCGCCCTCCCAGCCCCCCCAGGACTGCAGCCAAGCCCCAGGCTTCCTTTCTTACCATTCTGTATGCTTCCAAGGTGTGCCCATTCAAATCAACAGTATTATTATTAAGATTATTAATAAAGATTTCTTTCTTCAAGCCAGGACAACTCTTTTTGCTTTGGCAGCCCCCGGGGCCCTGAGGGCGGAGGGCGGGCCCGGGCCCCGCAGCCTGTCCCAGGACCCAGCCGGCCTTCCGCGGGGTGCCCCGCGGGGAGTCCGAAGACCCTTCTGGGCAAGAGAAGCCAGAGCCCCAGCCCTGCAGACTCCTTTCCCCAGCCCGACCCAGAACAAGCCGCCTCGCCCTGCCCGCGCGGCGCCAAGGCTTGTGGAGTTCACCAGCGGCTTCCAGGGTGCACGGCCGCCCTGGCCCCCTCCCAGCTGAGCGGCCGCCCAGCAGCTGTGGCCTGCCGCGTGCAGGCAGAGAGGGGACAGGGCTGGGGGTGTCCCGGAGGGGGCCCCCAGACCCCAGCCACACCCGGGCACTGCCCCGTGATGTGGGTCGGGCGGAGCCCTGGCCCCTTGCGGGAGTGGGGGCACTGCTTCAAAGTAAGCCCACGGGCGTGGGTCCCCATCCCTGCACGGCTGCGGTGGGGGGCGGCCGCCCCCCTCACCGGCCCCTCGGGGGAGGGAGCGGACCGGGAAGGAAAGCCGAAGTCGAGCCGAGAGCTTCAAAGCCCTGGGCTTCGGGGGCCTGGGCCCGGCGCACGGTCACAGCGCGTCCACGCCGCCGCCCATCGACTCAAGCTCTTCATGTTTCACGCCGGATCACTTATTTCAGGGCGATTACACCCACCAGAGGCGCGCAGGCTTAAATGCCAACATACTCATCCTCCTGCCCATGAGCCTCTACTCGCCGTGGGACGGGGACGGTGCTCTCGGGGAGCTGGGGGTGGGCGGCCCCGCCGCACACCACGCTCTGCTAAGCCCCTCACCTCTCATCGCCTGCTCACCAGACTAAGAAAATAATTGCCACTTATAAATTTTTCCCTCCTCTGCATAAACTGGGGGCACAGACACTTAAAGCCAACAGGCTTCGAGGTGGAGAGCAGCCCACGTCCGGGCACCCTGCCCCGCCCGCCTCCCGCCTCTGGGGACACAGGGAGCAAGGCCAGATCCCCTGGTACAAATCAGGAGGCTCAAAGCAAACCAGCGGTCCAAACCGAGAACACGGTGATGGAGCAGCTCCAAGCGGCAGCGACTCAGGTGCCCCCAGCCCCAGTCTACCGAGCCGTCCAGGTTCACGGGGACAGTCAGGGGTGCCGGGTGACCTGCGCTTCCCAGCTAGGCAGCAGAGGCATCCTCCTGTCCTGCTTGAGCGATCTCCCCCTCTGCTGGGCAAACGCATTCCCCACTGGGGCGCGAGCTGGCTAGGCCACGTGCGGGACACGGAGAGTAAAATGTCCCTCTGTCCCCCTGTGAAAGAGCCACTCGGGCCAGGGGGATGGAGATGGAGGCAGCCCTGGAGGGACACGCCCCCGGCTGTCCTGCGGGCCAGGTTTTCCCAGGCCACCTGACCGCACTCTGATTCCCGAATTCTGGACAGCCAGCCAGAGGCAGGTTGGCTGCACTGCCCCCTGGTGGCCTCTCCCCTCCCCACAGCGTACAACCAAGTCCGCCGCCGGGGCTTGCACCCGAGGCCGTAGGTGGGACCCCCAGCTGGGAGGGTCTTGGCCCTTGGCCCCACTCCACACCACATAGCACAGGTGGAGGGCAGAGAAATGGGCAAGTGGCCCCATCGATGGCCCTACGAGACCCCCCAGAACGAGGGACACGGCTCAGGCCCAGGAGAGGAGCTGGGCAACGCGGCAGATACCCAAGGCTGCGGAGTGCAGAGAGCCCAGCCCCAGGAGGCCAGCACGGTGGCCCAGGGGTCAACAGGGGAGCTGTGTGGCGGGAGGAGCCGTCTCCGGCTCCCTCACCCCCTCCCCTCCTCCCTGCGCAGAGCCTCTGGCCAGCCTCAGCACAGGCAGAGGGAAGGAAGGTGCTAGACGACAGAGAGGGAGGCAAGAGAGGAAGGGGGCCCAATGGAGAGGGTCCTCAAAGCACCTCTGCTAGCACTCGGGCCTTAGCCCCCCGCCCTGGAGAGGCTGAGGCGGGAGGACGTGAAGGAACGACAGCCAGAGCTCCCGCGGCAGGGCTGGGCCCGGCTGCAGCCGGGGGCCTCCCAGGGCCCTGGCCGGCCTCCCGCTCGCGGAGCCTGGGCAGCCTCGCTCAGCAGGCAGCGGCTCAGTCTGGCTCCACACAACTTCGCCAGTACCGACAGCCCGGAAGAGACCCAGCAGGGCACGGGCCGATGGGAAGGCTCCACAAACGGCCGCACTCACAGGACAGGAGACCGGGACAGCCAGCCACGACACGGGAAGGGCTGGGCTAGGGCGGCCCACCTGGCCCGGGGCGAGGCGCGCCCTGGCGCCGGCCTGGCCCTAGGCTCCCAGCCCCCAGGGCACCCTGTCCCAGCACCCTGCAGCCCCCGCCACCCTCAGCCGGGAATCGCCCCCAGGGCCTGCTCGGAGGCTTCCTGTCCCCTTTAAGCCTGTTGAGCATCAGCGTCTCTCGGCCTATTAGGGAACACCCTTCGTGCAGTTTATGGGACTAGCTTTCCCAAATGCTGTCACTCGTACCTGGGAATCTGTAGTCTGGACAGGGATTAGGCAGAACAGAGTTCCTTAACCTCAGGAAATTATCAGCCCAGCAAAGGGACTTCTTGGTTTTCCCGTTACCGGCCTCCACCACACAACAGCCCCAGCCCGTGGGCTCCTGGCGCCCGTGGGCTTCCGCACACCGTGAGCGGCCCCGGCGCAGAAGCAGCCTGAGCCTCGAGGGGGGAGATGCCGTGCTTTAATGCTGGCTCACGTGCGGGGCGTGGAGTAGAGCAGGGCCGCCCTGCCCCACTGGGCCTGCGGCACCAGAAACCCCTCCTTGGGGACGGGCTCCACCAGGAACTCCACACGCCCGTCCCCGCTGGGCCCCGCGGCCGCCACCAGCAGGTCCGCTATCCGATACTGGTTGACAAAGGCCAGGCCCAGGAGCGCGGGCTTCTCTGGCCCCGGCGGCCCCCCGCCAGGAGGGCCACCGCCAGTCCCTGTGCGGCAGCGGATCCGGAAGCATCGGACGGGAGAGAGGACGTAGGACCAGTGCAGAGTGCAGCTGAGTCGCAGCGGGGCAGGGGGGCCCTCCTCCTCGGACGTGGCCCGCTGCCAGCGCACGCGGGACACAGTGACGGCCCGCACCCGGGGCAGAGGGGCGAGCAGGCTCTTGGCGTCCACCACCTGGCAGAAGAGAGAAGGCTCGCCATGGTCCCAGAGCCCACAGGAGGCCCAGGGTGCCTGCCCCCGCACGGTCCCGCTCCCCAGCACCCCCACCCCACTGGCCCTCTGAGCGGAGGGAACATTCTGCCTCCCGTGCCCGGACGCTCACCTGGAGCTCCCCGAGACGGCAGACAAAGCTCGCCTCCTCCAGGCTGCCAGGGGGCCGGGCGAAGCTAACGAAGAGGTCTTGCAGGAGGCAGCCCCGCAGGCTCACCTCGTAGCATCTGGGGGAGGCAACGGGGGCCGGTCACAGGAGCCCACCTCCGCTCGGCACCTTCGAGGCTGGCTGCTCAGAGGCCCCGAGCCGTGGTGGGAAAGGAGGTCCACCCCAAAGTGGACCCTGTGGCCGGTGGGAAACCCCAGACCTAAGGCACGGCCATGACCGCTCCCAGCGGCCTCCTGGGTTTGTGTCCCCGGGGCTGCCTGAATCCTGGGGGGTCGGCCAGGGCCCCTCCAATCCCTCCAGTTCTGGGGCTTCTCACCCAAGACCCCCTCACTCAAGCCCCCCGCCCCCCCATGTGGCCATCCCCTGCTGGAGACCCCACAGGAAGTAAAGGCACTCACCGCTGGACCCAGCCCCCCTGGAGCTGCTGGCCGCAGTGGCCCACCCATCTGGCCAGCTTGGTGGGGGGCACCCGGAGGGGTCGGGGACTGTGCCTGGCGCTTGTTCCTGCTGGGGGAGGAGACCCGGGACTTGAGAATGCAGAGAGCCCAAAGGAAACCACACAGGGAGGTGTCCACTGAACGGGGGGAGAGGGAACCCCAAAGGCCATTAGACTCCCTGCTGAGCCAGGCACTCATGGCCGGGCCAAACAGGCTGAGGCCTTGCCAGGAGCCCCCCAGGCCCCCACAGATGTCCCCCCCTCAATGCTGCGGCTGGCAGGCGGCATTTCCCCAAGTCTCTGGCACGGGGACCCGGTCCCGCACAGCACACCGTGCTGCCCGGTGGGGGCTGCGGGCCCGAGGCTTCAGCTGGCGGGTGGGTCTCCCTGTGCGGGCCTGGCCCACAGCAGCACGGACGACAGCACCTGTCCTCTGCCCCCCCAGCTCCCCCACAGCCGGTGCACTTTCTAGACTCCTCTTCCCTGGGGCGTCCCCTGAAGCAGAGGGCGCCTGCAGGAGGCTGGAGCCCTACGCCCTCACCATTCAGTGTCCGGATGCCACCAACGTGGCAGCTGCCCGCGTCCCCTGTGGTGAGCTCCAATGCCACCTCGACGCCCGAAGGCCCTTCTAGCTTATACACCAAGGACAGGAAAATTTTGGGAGGCACGGGGACCTGCAGAGAGAATAACCTGCCGGAGGAGGACCTGGGATGAGCGGCCACACAGGAGCTGCTGAGACGCCCCCGCGGGCTCTGGGTCACACCTTCCAAGCTCGCCCGCCAGGAACAGGGTGTCCGGCAGCACGGGGCGGGGGGGGGGCGGGGGGGGCGCACTCTGGTCCCGCCTGCGACCCTCCCATGACTGAAAAATCTCGGTCGGGAAATTCTACAGGTCTCCACTTACAAGAGGTATCAGAAGCCGTCGGACCACAGAGACAGCAGTGTGGTGGCTGGGGGGGGGGGATGGGAGCTGTTCTGTGGGGACAGGTGAGAACGTTCTAGAAACCGGTGGCACAATGACGGGCAGATAGTTAATGCTACTGAACCGCACGCTCAAAAATGCTTGAGACGGTAAATTGCAGGTTATGTGCTTTTCACCACAAAAGAGCCCCCTCGGTTCTGTCCTCCGTCCTCCTCCCGGCCGCTGCTGCCCGCCTGTGAGGGATGGACAGGGGCGAGGGGAAGCGGACGATCCCACAGATGTCTCCCCCACTCATTCCCCTACCTCACGGCCACATGTCCGACGTCGGGCGGCATCAGCCCGCGGACAAGCAGGGAGCTGCCCCCGTTCCAGGCGTCCGCCAGGCAGCAGCATGTCTTCACCCAGCCCCGCCCGGCCCCTTCCAAACTGTGCTCTGCAAACAGGGGCTGGATTTCCTGGGCACTTGGGTGGTACCAGGGCCCTACCGCCTCCTCCTGGAGGACAAGGCCACACGAGGGAGGGCTGGGGAGCGCCAGGGGCCGGGGGAGCAGCGCGGCCGCCATCCCTCCCACGCCCCGACCCCCCACCTCTCCCAGGTGAGACCAAAGGCCGAGGGGGGGCAGCCCCTGTGCCGTGACGCAGCCCCACCGGGAAGCCCACGCACCTGGCCGTAGCACACTCTCCGCGTCCCCATGCCCAGGCAGAAAGAAGTGACAAAGGGCAAAGAACAGATGCTGTGTGTGGGCAGGAAGTGTTCCAGCAAAGCCCAGAACCTGCGGGGAAATGGGCAGGGGGATCCTGAACTCACCCTTTGCAACTCGAGGCCCCTGCATCCCTCCCAGAGCGAGCGCGGCTACCCCACTGAATGTGTGGGAGATGCGGGTCTGCGGGGGTGGTCCCCTGGGGTCCCCAACCTCCGTCCTTCCTGTTTAACAGGTCGCCGGGGCCCTCCCGCCTGGAAGCAGCCAAGATGGCTGGCTTCTCTCGAGCTGAGCCCCTCATCCCCGCCCTACGTGCCCTGGAAAGGTCCGTGGACAGCAAGGCCTGAACTACCTTGGGAAACCAGAGAAATTGCCAGAGCCCCCATCCGGCCAACACCAAGCCCCTGCCTGGGACGGGCAGGACTCACTTGTCCTGGTTCTGGAAGAAATCCTTCTTCTCCAAACACTCATACACCCAGCCAGGGGCGAAGAGGGCCGCCGAGAATCCGTGCTTCCGGATCAGCTCCAGCGACTGGGGAGACAGCAGTCGGGGGGAAGCGGAGCCTGGCTGGCAAGGCCTCCCTCCCTCCCGGCTCCGAGGGCGGCTGCAACCCCAGTAGCCCCTCAGCACGGAGCCACGGGAAGAAAGGCTGTGAGCGGGCCGGGGCCTCGCGGGGGGGCTCACAGCCTGCACGTGCCTCTCCCTCGCTGTACCCCTCACGTTATCAGACTCACAGCGGGTGGAGAGAATCTTCAGTTATGGGATTAATTTATTCACTTAGAGCTTAATTAATGAGCAAGAGCATCCCCGTGGCACCGGGGAAGGGGCAGGGCCGACGGCCCAGGAGACCAGCGGACTCCCTACTTATCCTGCACCAGGTGCATCGGCCCCGGCAAGCCCCTGTCTCTCCTCACAGCTGACATGACTTGCCTTGCCAGAAAAAATCTCCCTCATTATTAAACCAGCAATTCCCCAAACTGGCTGTTTTACCAGGTCCTCAGCCCTGAGCGGCCTGGGAACAGACGCATTGCCAGAGCTCCCCAAGCCCACCCAATGCTTTAAACCGCCCGCTCGGTGCCCGTCAGCGCCTGACTGCAGCAACGGGATGGAGGTTAGGGTTTCGGGGCACAGCCCGGCCTTGGGGCGTCACCCATGTGTCTCGGGCCTCAGCTTCCCCACTCTGAGAACAATGTTGCCTCTCTTTCCCTTGAGTGCAGATGGGAATGGAAGGTCCACGAGAAAACCAGGCCACGGAAGGCACGCAGGCCACCGCCCCCAGCTCCCGGGCCGCCGCGCACCTTGTACGTGTCGAACTGGCCTCCCACGACGTTGCCCCGGGCGAACACGTCCACTCCCACGTACACGTCGGCTCGGCGCTCCCCGGCCTGCCCCAGCATCCGCTCCAGGTGCTCCTCCCGCCAGTTATAGTTGGTGAAGAAGCCATCACAGGAGTCGAAGAAGATCCTGCGAGGCGGCGAGGACGGGCCATGAGGCCCAGACGCAGAGGCCCGGGGGCTGCCCACCCTGGACGTCCTCCTCCTTCCCCTTGAGCCGCTCGCCTCCATCCTAAGCCCCGGACGGGCTGCCTCCAGGACCAGACCACAGCCTGCTCCGGACAGCAGGGGCCCAGCCGGGAGCACTCGGCCTGCAGCCCTCGGCACAGCGCGCCGGTCCTCCCCGCCGGTGGCCGGTGTCTCCGACCCTGCCCCGCCCGCTCCGCCCAGAGGGCCACCCTCACCGGTTGTGCTGGTTGAGCTCGTCCTGCCACGTGAGCTGCCCACTCCTCACCACGCTGTCGTACCACAGCACCAAGCCCCCCGGCACCTGCTGATGCAGCTGTGTGGTCAGGTGGCGGAGGAAGTGGGGCATGTTCCCCACTGCGGCCAGCTGGAGAGGGAGACAGCAGACCCTCGGTGAGGCCCAGCGAGGTCTGCCGTCAGAAGAGCCCAGGGCAGGACAGACAGGAGGAAGCTTAACCTCCGAAGCAAACACGGACTCCAAAAAAGCCACGATCCCTGGAGCCCCCCGAACCCCACAGCCACCGAGGGGAGGGTCCAGCCGGATGTCTCCCACTGTCCTTCCTTTCTTTTTTTTTTCTTTAAAGATTTTATTTACTTTTGAGAGAGAATCCAAGCAGTCTCCCTGCTGAGCACAGAGCCCGACACGGGGCTCGATCCTATGACCCTGAGATCATGACCTGAGCCAAAATCAAGAGTCGGACGTTCAACCCACTGAGCCCCCCAGAGGCCCCAACTGTCCTTCCTTTCTGAAGCAGGAAGGACACGGGCGCAGCAATGAAGAAACGATAAAACACCATGAAAGGGGAGGATGGTGCCAAGGGAAGCCACACGAGCAGCCCAAGCAAAGCGGACAGAGGAGGAGGAAAGGGGCGCCTTGAAGGAGCAGCAAGGCAAAGCTCAGCCAACCAAGGTTCCTGGACACGGCGCCGGAGAAGATTCCGTCTCTCGGCGAAGTGACGCAGGTGTCTGGGCTGGCTCGAACCGGCCACGGTGAGCCGAGAAAAGTGACAGAGGGACCGCGCGCGGTGACTGGGCTGGGCAAGCACCAGGAGAAGGCTATGCTCACACTCAGAGAGTTCTCGATGTTGATCAGCCAGCCATCAAAACGGAAAAACTGGGCGATGAGGACCAGCTGATCAGCCACGGCCCGGTATGAGCGCTCGTCCCCGGCCAGAAAGGCTTCACAGAGCTGCCCACCTTCTTTCCACTCAGTGATGAAAGTCCCTGCCAGGACGGAGAGAAACGAGGTCAGGCGAACCCAGCAGTTAGCAAAGTGTGGTTCCTGCGACAGCACCGTAGCTGGGCCTGCAAGCTGCTTACACGTTCACATGCTTGGCCGCCCCGGGTCTCTGCGGAGTCAAACGCCCCGCAGGCCGAGCCCAGCAATCAGTGCTAAACAGGCCAATAAATGATTCAGGTGCGGGGGAAGAAAGCTTGAGAAGCAACCACTGCACCCACGGACCGGCCACCTGTGGCCCATGGGCCACGTCCACCCACCACCTATTTCATAAACACAGCCCATCTGTTGGCCTCTTGTTTATGGCTGCATTGTCTTCTTTATGACAGTGACCAGGTGGCCTGGTCCCTTCCAGAAGTTTGCCTTCACCTGTCCTAACCTATCAAGGCAGCCCCAGGTGAGGAGCCCTACTACCTCAGAAGCAGACAAAGGCCTTTTTGTCACCGGGTCACATGGCAGGTGTGCCCACGAGTGGGTGGGAAGCGAGCCCCGGGGTCTCACCCAGCACGCAGACCCCATGCCGATGTGCAGCATTGGTCCAGCCCACGGGGGGGATAGTCACGGTGCGGTGGCTGAAGTACACAAAGATGTCGATGGACTGCCAGTGGTAGAAACAGTAGGGGGTGTGCGCCGTGGAGCCCTGAATAAACCTGCGCGAGACACAGAGCAGTCGGGACCCAGGACACGGGGACCCCGGTGAAGCTTCTCTTCAGTCCTGGCCGGCGACACAAACGGAAGCTCACTACGCACTCGGCGCGGCATAGACACCGGGTGGAGCTAGAAGCAGGACTGCACCTTGGCCCTGAGATCAAGAAGTCTTAAGGGAAACATCTTCCCCAAGCGGGGCAGGCGGTCACCACTGGACCCGACGGCTGAGCGGCTGAGCATTGGCAGCCTCAACAGACAAAGACAAGGGCGCCTGGGTGGCTCAGTTGGTTAAGCGACTGCCTTCGGCTCAGGTCATGATCCTGGAGTCCCGGGATCGAGTCCCGCATCGGGCTCCCTGCTCGGCAGGGAGTCTGCTTCTCCCTCTGACCCTCCTCCCTCTCATGCTCTCTGTCTCTCATTCTCTCTCTCTCAAATAAATAAATAAAATCTTTAAAAAAAAAAAAAAAAAAAACAGACAAAGACAGGAGAAAAGCGAAGGGGCAGGGCTCATGCAAAAACTCCAGGTGCCTGGTGTCCCCGCACTGTCCCCTGAGCAGTTTCTCCAGGACCGTCTCGTGCACGTAAGGCTCGGCTGATAACCACGAGCTGCACCCGAGATGTCGCCACCTGCCTCTGCCTGCCCTTTGGGAGACCGGTTCCAACTAAACCGTCCCTTCTATCATCCCATCCAAGACTGTTCTTTGGGCGTTTAATACGTCTGAGCGGACCCCGCAGCCACTCTGGAGGAAGTGTCCCCTGGCTGGGAGGGACACGGGAGTGTCACAGCTGGGCATCTGGAGCCGATGGGCCGAGGATGGAGTCAGAGCTGAAGGGGTCGGGTGAGGACCACAGCTCTGGGCCCAGGACTGTGAAGGGGGTGCCTGCTGCCGCACCCGCCCCGCCTAGCAGATTTCAAGGGCATGCAGTCCCCGGAAGCAAATGGTGTCAGGGCTGCCCGAGGCCCCAGCTTTCACCTGACCCATGTCCTCTTACAGGGCAGTCTGGTCCAGAGGCTCGTCTCCACCTCAGGGCTCTCTGCCACACGGCTCTCACTCTCCCTGCCTTCTTCCCCTCCATCCGCATCCCAGGCAAGGAAAACAGGCAACAGAATTAACATCGGGCCATGTCCTCGCGAAGCCTCACTTGTCATCCAGATAGCCGCCCATCATGTCATGGCACAGCAAGGTCCGGGGCCTCTGGCTGCTCAGCGGGGGCTGCCGACACTCGGAGGACTCCAAGGCCACATTGAAGCTGTCCTCCATGCCGGGCGTCCATGCCAAGAGTTCCTCCAGCGAAGAGAAGTAAAAACTGATGGGTTTGGTGGTGTCCTTGTCATAATATCTAGCTGGTCAGAGGAGGAAACAATGAGGAACCGATGGAAAGTATGGGATCCCCAGAGATGCTCTGACCATAACTGAGAGAGAAAAACTAGACCAGGAAGCGGCGGGCCTTCCCCAAAGCCCCAGGAGTGAACACGGAGACAGCGTTCAGAGCCTCAGTCCGTCTCACCTGGCAAAGGATCCGGGGTAAAACTGACCACTTCATGAAAGACAGCTTCTTCTTGCTCCTCCTCAATTCTAAGCAGTGAGGGAGTTAAAAAAAAAATTTTTTTTTTCAAGTAAAAGCATGAAGAAAAAGAACACTGACAAGCAAAAGGACTAGGCCCCATCTAGACACGTGGAGGAGGGGGTGCTATTCTTGGACTTACATTTTGAAAGCAAACTATGGAAATACACATCAAACCAGAGGGACTAGTGGGCGCTGATCTGCCTATAGCAGCCTGTGTTAGGACCATGGCTGGCCCTCCGCCTGGACACACAATGGCTCCTCCTCTCCTCTAAATACAACTAGGCCCCGTACCAGCCCTCCAGATGTCACCCTGCAGAGACCAAAGTCAGACTTCACATGGTCCACAGGTTCTGCTGTGGCAAAGGGGCCAGAAAACTCACAGAACTAGAGAGTTTCGGGGCCTAAGAGAGCAGGGCCAGGCTTTCTCCCTGGTCCACGTTTCCGTGGATGTGTTCCGTGGAACCCACGCTAACTCCCCAGCTGTCGTGGAGGATTCTAACCTTTGGCACACAGAGTTGGAAAATCCTGGATAAATCCAAATTAGCTTTCTTTTAAAAACAATTATTATCATTAGAACGTGAGAAGACACTGCAGCTGCCGTTTATTGGCCACGGGCTTAAAAGTGGAAATTCTCTAAATCTCCCCACATCCACGGCCACTTCCTCATAACTTTCCTAGGGGACCTTGAAACTACCTGGGTGGGTGGAGGGGATGAGCCATTCAAGTCTCATGAAAGCGCAAGTACTACGGAAACTGCTTCCTTTAGAATTTCGTTCTGCACCCTGCGCTTCCCCCTTCCTTCATGATTTCTCTATCCTTCAGCTCCCCCTACCCCAGCACCTATGAGAACACCGTCAGTAGGTACCAGACAACCTTTGCCACCTGTTATTCCTCCCTCAGGAGGGAGCGAGCCATCGCAACATTCTCATCCAAAAGCAAACATCTTCCCCACCAGCCGGCAGCCACTCCTTTGCCATCCCTGTCCAGTCTGAAACACCCCTGGTCTCACTCTCTGGGGTTTAAAACAAAGCTAGGGATGCTGTTTCCAAGAAGGCCATAGCGGTGCTGCTAACTTCCCCGCAGGTGCGCAAATGCCCCTACAAGGAACCAAGCATGGGCTCAGAAGGACGCGTCCACCCCTTTCGTGCCTCTGAGCCTTTGCCCACTCCGTTCCTTCGACTAGAACACCCTTCCTCCCGTTCGCCACATGCTCCCTAAAGACCCAGTTCAGATGTCCCCCTCCAGGCACGACCCCCTTCCGGTCCTGCAAGGGCACCAATGCCACCAGCCGGCCCCCTCCGCGTGGACCCGCGGCCGGCGGCGGAGGGCATCACCACCCCGTCTCACGGGCGAGGACGCTGAGGCTCCCGGCCCACCTCCTCCGCGGTCGCCGCCGCCCCGGCCGCCGCTCCCGCTGCTCCTCCGGGATTTGGGGCGCCCTCTTACGCGCCGCCGCCCTGGTCACCGGCCCAGCCGCCTCCATCACGGTGCCGCTCCCTCCGCCGCCGCCGGCCAATCGCAGGCCTGAACCCGTCCCCGCCTCCGGCCGCCGGCCAATCACAGGCTCGGGCCCGCCCCCACCCAATGGAGGGACTGCGCGGCACGGCTGCCCCGCCCCGTCCGGTCGCGCGGACTCCCAGCCCGCACTCCGGGCTCCGCTGGGGTGGCGGGGACTTCGTAGTCGGAGGAAGGCCTGGGGGCGGGGCCGCGGCGGGGGGGCGGGGCCGGGGCGGGGCCGGGGCGGGGCGGGGGCGGGGCCGCGGCTGCGCGGGCGCCCTGGGTTCAGAAACTCTGTGTGTCCGTCTCCAGCAGCCCGCTTTTGGAGAAGAGCAATGTCCCGAAGGTTACAAAGTCGGTAAGCTGTAGCAGTTAGATCTGAGCTCGGTTCGTCTAACCCTATTCCAAGATAATTTTCAGGAAAAGATGTAATCCTAATTCTCATTCGGATGTAAATACGGACAAGAGATAAAGACTTATTCTACTCCTTAATCAGCGAAGCTATCAGACGGATGTTAGAACCGGTTCAAAGATAATAGAAAAGGAGACCTATTTATAGATGAGGAGCATTGAAATGAATATCTAAGTTGAGGCAAAACTAGCTTTTCTGCAGGGTGGGGGTGGGGAGATCACTGAACCCCTAGAGAGACCATCTGCACGCGGTAGAAGAGACAGAGTCTGGAGTCACGTAACAGCAGAAAGGACGTATGGTAGACGATGCATCGTGTTCCACTGAGGCACGGATTTTTTTTTCTACACCCCAAGTCTGTGCTGTGCAGTAACTGCAGAGTCCCCAGGCTCACAGGGCCTGAAGGCATCTCACAGATGGCCTGGTTCCCAGCACCTGGGTACAGTTCACAGTAAATGTGGAGGAAGGGGGCCTGAGCAGGGAAGAGAAGTGTAGCTGGGGCCCAATGGTGCATGAGCACCTGGCTCCCGGGGTCCCAAACAGACCAGGCTTGGCCTCTCGCCGTTGGCAAAATCCAAAGGCAGAGACAGGAGTGGTGGGGAAACGAGAAAGGAATTTATTTCGGTGAGGCGGCAGTGGGAAGACAGCGTCTCAAAGACTGTCTCCAAAGTGCTGAAAACACTTCTAGGTTTATATAAGGACAGTGTGGGACAAAGGTGGGTGGGTACGTGCCGGTGGGCAGTGAAGGTCAGGTTGATCATTGTCTTAGGGTCAATCATGCGGGGTCTTGTGGGCTCAGGGCAGTGTTTGTGGCTTAAGGGGGTAGTTTAGGTTCCCACCTTGGGAAAGGATTACTTTGCCAGAGTTAAGGGTCTTTTGCCAGAGTTAAGAGATAAGCTGCAAGGAAGAATTTAATCAGAAAGTACAGACTGAGGTCAGAATAGAGGTGGTTGACATCCCCTTTCAGAAGCAGGAAGTCCAAGGAGGCCAGATGCAGGGCTGGGGCCCACAGGGCCAAGCTTGGGCCAGCCCGAGGCTCTCCTCCCACAGCCACCGAAACCCCTTTGTGTAGCTGGGAGTGTCCAGCTCTGGGCTGCAGCTGCTGCCCAAGCCAAGTTGAGAGGCCTCTTTACAATGGTGGCAGACTTTGAACTTTGTGAGGCCCCAAGCTTCCATAAACCTCAAGCGTGGGGTGATGACTAAGGCTGCAGAATATGAGCTGGAGCAGGAGACAGCGGTCCATGGGGAGGACAGAGAGTGCAAAGCCCTGGGAGGTTGGCCAGGAGAAGGGGGAGCAGGGCCACGAAGCTCACTCCAGCTGTGATCAGGTGAGGCCACAAGATGTAAAGTCTTGATTTGTTCTGTACTTAACCAGCTCTTCGCAAGTGCTTACCTGCAGCTTCCTGATTACATAAATAAACTTTTCATCCCAACAATCAAAATGTAGTTCTTAGAGATATACTAAACAGCCCTTAGGTAATGCTCAGTCTCTGAGGGAAAAAATATGCCTGGGTCTCTCTCTTCTGTTCGTCTGCACAGCATTGGCCTCTGGTCTAGGGGGACCGGGAAGAGCGGGTCCTGTGGCCTGTGTGTTGGCTCCTGCTTGCTGCCTTCCTGGCAGACCCCTGTGGCTCCTGGTCTCCGTGGGGATCAGGACGAGCCTGGAGGCCCGCACATCTGCCCTTGAGGTCACATTGGTCCCTGCTGGGGCTCCAGTCCCCTCTGACATCTGGCTGGGCCCTCTAAAACCTTAACCTTGTAAGATTTCCAGATAAAATCCAGGACGTGCTCCCCTGCACATGGCCTGCCTGTGTGGCTCCGTCCGTGGCCCCGCGCCCACTGCGTGACAATACGTGGACTGCCTGCCCTCGCCCGGTCCCTACACGCACATTACCTGCATTTTCTCCCTCTGGGAATGTAGAGTGCTGCAGATAAAGCTAATGTCCCTTTTAACCCACCGCCCTGCTGGTTTCCCTGCCTTCTGTCCCTCAGAAATGCCCCTGTGTTTCACCGGTTTCATCAGTCGGGCCTGTATCCTTACAGATGTTGTAAATCCTTTCACACACATGTATGCACCTGGAACATGGTGTGTGGCTTATAAAAATAGTATCATGCTGTACAGATTACTCCATATCTTGCTTCCCCCCACCCCGCCATATTTTTTAAATCAAGCCATGCTGATTTATGTGGCTCTAACACGTTCATTTTTGCTGTTGTTAAATACGTTGCCTCTTCAACACACCAGCGTCTGCTTACCCCTCCACCCATCAGCAGACATTTCCACAGCAAGCTTGTGTTTGCTTTCGTTTTTTAAATGTTAAAAGGAATGTCTTCATATAAACCTTCTTGGGCACGCAGAGGGTTTTTTTTTTTCTTTTTCAGATACAAACACAGGAGTTGCTAACTAATCCCGTGCGCATTTCCAGACTCAACAGTCAGCCCCTAAGGAGCTGGTCCAAAGGGGCTCTCACACTGCCAGTGTTCCCTGCGCTGGGGAAGTCTGCCTCGCCGCACGCCTCCCTCGGCCCTGGTATTGGCTAGCTTCCGGATTTTTGGCTCACCTGATGGGCGCACATAGTTGGATGTTTTAATGTGAGGCTGCTCAGCTTTTCTACTGCTGGCCAGCCATTTGGAAATGAATCCTTCCTCCTGAGACAATCTTGTTGGAGTCGCTGCCCATTTCTGCCGGGGTTTTTTCCTTACTGATGCAGGGGAAGGTATCACATGTCCCAGATACTTACACTTTGCTTTGTATACATGGAAGCGGAGCAAATACGTGTGCTGCGTACCTTTAAAAAAAAAGAGATTTTATTAATTTATTTGAGAGTGAGAGCACAAGCAGGGGGGGAGGAGCAGAGGAAGAGGGAGAAGCAGGCTCCCCCCTGAGCAGGGAGCCTGATGTGGGGCTCCATCCCAGGACCCTGGGATCATGACCTGAGCCCAAGGCAGATGCTTAACCAACTGAGCGACCCGGGTGCCCTATGTGCTGTGTTTCTTTTGAACTCTTTCAAGGTATCTCATAGGATTGGTATTTCAGATCTGAGATGGTCAAATTATTAACATTGTTTTATGACTTTGCTGATTTCTCCTATTGAGGAGGGCTGTCCCAGCTTTAAGGTCAGGAAGATGTTCTCCTACATTTTTAGCTAATAATTGTCACATTGAGTGGTGGGGTGTGTGTATTTTGCAGATATATAACTTCCAGATGCCTTTGGAGGTAGGTCTTTAACATGTCATCTCCCTTTTCTGTTTTTTGGCCTGTTCAGATTTTTCTTTCTTCCTGGGCCAGTTTTGCTAATAAATGTTTTCCTAGAAAAGTGTCTATTTCATTAAGGTTTTCAGATGTGGGGTATTAAGTCCTTCCTAATCATAGTTTTTAATCTCTTGGTTGTGCCCTCTCTTTAATTTCAATGTTGTTTATTTGTGTCTTTTTTTTTTCCTTGCCGCTTTTTGCTGAAGGACTATTTTATTAGTCTTTTCAAAACACCAGCACTTGGGTTTGTCCTATTTTTGGTTTGTTTTCTGTTTCCCTAACCTCTTGCTTTTATTTTCTTTCCTCTTATTTTCTTTGGCTTTATTCTGTTGTTCTTTTTCTGTTTCAAAAGTGGACAGTTTGGTTCACTTATTTGTAAATCCTTGTTTTCGTATAAATGCAGCAGGGGAATGCATGTCTCCCCGAGAATGCCTCACACCGTGTCCCACAGGTTTCCATAGGCAGCACTGACATTTCCATCAAGTTCTAAATACTTCACAAATTCTGTTAGCTCCTCTCTGCACCATCCAGAACGGCCCTTGATTTTGCTGCAGCAGAACTCATCAGTCTTGTCTGTTATGATGAGTACTTTCGTGTCTTTTTCAAAATGTATTTCCTTACCCCAAAGGCATGACCATATGGAATGCTCCGTCCGGCTGTTTTCTAGAAGTGCTACTGTTTGCCTTTCACCTTCAGATCTGCAGCTGGATTCATTTTTGTTTATGACATGAGGGAGGAGGGCTCATTTTATTTTTTATCATATAGATCTCCAGTCAGTCTGTGGTTTTTGGAAAGACTGCCCTTCATCCAGTGCTCTGCAGGGCTCCTTTTTGGAAAATCAGTGTCCATACATGCTTGAATCTGTTTGGGGCTCTGTGATGTTGTGATTTCATAATAAGAAATGTGTATTTGGGGGACACCTGGGGGGCTCAGTCGGTGACGTGTCTGCCTTCAGCTCAGGTCATGATCTTGGGGTCCTGGGATCAAGCCCGTGTTGGGCTCCCTGCTCAGTGGGGAACCTGCTTCTCCCTCTGCCCCTCCCCCTCCCCTTCTCGCTCGCCCTCTCTCTTCTCTTAAATAAATAAATAAAATCTTTAAAAAGAAAAGAAATGTATATTTGGCCTTCATTTCTGGCACAGCGCTCCTAAACCCTTGGAATTTCCTAAGTGATAAGAGCCAAAAAGGTGTCTTTTATTAATTATAATAAGCCCCTTTCAGCCACACCAGGGTTCATGTCAGGGAGAGGGACTTCCCAGACTTTTGGAAAGACCCTAAGCATGGGGGCTGGTTTGACCTGGAACCAACCTTGTTGAGAGGGTTGGAACTTTTGGGACCAGGCCCCCCACCTCCTGGGAGGGGAAAGGGACTGACACTGAGTTCATCACCACGGGCCAATGATTTAATCAACCATGCCTATTCACTGAAGCCTCTGTGCAAATTCTGACCTCCAGGGTTGGGAGAGCTTTGGGGTGAGCCCATGGAGGTGCTGAGAGGGGGCACACCTCCCGCCACCCCCCCACCCCACCCCCTCTCCAGAGAGCTCATGGAACCTCCACCCCCCCTTCCCACATCCTCTGCCCTATGCATCTCTTCCATCTGGCTGTTCCTGACTATAGACTTTTATAATTATAAATCTCGTGCCCATCCAGTCCTGCCTTGGTGTTTGCTTCTTGGAAGGCAAGAACCAACACACTGTGCACAGATTTAGATTTTATATCATCTGAATGATATTCTGTAGTTCTCCATACAGACATCCTGCACACCTGCTGTTAGATTTACCCCAGTAGGTGAAGGACACGTGTAAGTGGCATCTCCGATGGGCTCGATATGGCTGCACGTTTTCTTCCCCTCCTCCCAACAAAGGATGGAGTGTAGTACCCACCTCTCTGGGCTGACTGGTGGAATATGGCCAAAGTCGCTGTGCTGGGACTTGTGAGTCTAGGTCTCAGGAGGTCGCGCAGCTTCTGCCCCTGCCCTTGTGGCCCCCTCTGCTGAGAGCACCGTGCTGTAAAGAAGGATAGAGGGCAATGTGGAGAGAGAGCCCCACGGGCACCAGCCGTGCACGTGAGCCCGACGTCGGCCACCTGCCCCAGCCCCACGGCAGACCCAGCGAGGGAGCCCAGCGAGGCCAGCAGAAAGAAGCACCCAGCCACCCTCCAGAGTCATGAGAAACAATGAGTTGTGGGTCTGTTTAAGATACTGAGTGTTTTAGGGGCGCCTGGGTGGCTCAGTCGTTAAGCGTCTGCCTTTGGCTCAGGTCATGATCCCAGGGTCCTGGGATCAAGTCCCACATCGGGCTCCCTGCTCCGCGGGAAGCCTGCTTCTCCCTCTCCCACTCCCCCTGCTTGTGTTCCCTCTCTCGCTGTGTCTCTCTCTCTGTCAAATAAATAAATAAAATCTTTAAAAAAAAAAAAAAGATACTGAGTGTTTTAAGTGGTTTATTATGGGGCAAATGATAACGACTCCGGCGTTTGTTTTCAAATTTCACTTTCTGTTTGTTGCTGGTACCGTGGTTTTGTATATCGACCCTACATCTATCAACTACTAATTAACCTGCACATTCTTTGGGATTTTCTGTGTAACTCATCAGCTGCGAATAATGGCAATTTTATTTCCTCCTTTTCTAAATCCTCACATCCTGCATTGACTTTCCCTTCCTTACCTCACTGGCCGAGACTTCCAAAGCAATGCCGAGTAAGTGTCCTCGCAGAGTCCCGGCCTTGCCCCGGGTCTCCAGAGAGAGCTTTCCACACTTCACCTGGAGTTAACGTGCTTGTTGTCAGTTTTTCCGCAGGTGGACTTTATTAAGCAAGGGAACGCCTTGCCAGTAGGAGGTTTACCAAGACTCTTCCATCCTGAATGGACATTGGGTCTCATCAAACACGTTCACTGTAAGTCCCTGTTAATGTGATAAAACACATTGACCTTACGACGTTATCCAGGCCTGTCTTCCCACAATAAACCCACTTTGCTCGTGACACGTCCTCTTCCCTCCTACTGTGGGCTTCACAGGCTGATGCGGATTTTCCCTCCTCTGTTTGAGCGAGGGACCGGCCCGCACTCCCCTCTCCCACAGTGCTCTCCCGGGTGCTGCCATTAACATTATGATCATCTGAAACAAGGTGGGGAATATGCCCTTTTCTCTTTTCTGGGAGAGTCTGTGCAAGATTAAGCTTGCTTGTCCACAAACATTTGGTAAAAGTTTACTCATAAAACAATCTGAGCCCACAAGTTGATTCTGTTAAAAGCTTTTTAATTACAGAGTCTTCGATTCTTTTCAGATCTTCCCTTTCTTCCTGCATCACTATCGGGAGTTGGGTTTTTTGGAAACAGGAAAGTGCTCATTTCATCTCATCTTCCAGATGCGTTACCATAAAGTTGTCCCTCAAATTCACGTCCTGTTTTCCGTGTCTACAGCATCTGGAGTGATGTTTCTTTTGTTTCTCTTCCTATTTCATTGTTTTTTCCTTTTATCTTTGTTGTTTCCTTCCTCTTACTTTCTTTGGGTTAATTTGATGGTCTTTCCCTAAGTTCTTGAAGTGAACGCCCGTTTCATTGATTTTCAGCCTTTCTTCGTCTCTGATACTTGAGCGAAGGTAACACATTAAACATGGCTTTAGGGGCGCCTGGGTGGCTCAGGTGGTTAAGCGTCTGCCTTCGGCTCAGGTCATGATCCCAGAGTCCTGGGATCGAGTCCTGCATCAGGCTCCCTGCTAGGCGGGGAGCCTGCTTCTCCCTCTGCCTCTGCGTCTCTCTCTCTCTCTCTGACTTTCATGAATAAATAAATAAAACATTTAAAAAATAAAATAAATAAAATAAATAAATAAATAAACATGGCTTTAGTATAGCCCACAGGTTTTGGTACATCATGGGGTTTTGTGGTTTTTTTTTCATTTTAATTAATTTCAAAATATATTCTAACTTTCTTGTGATTTGTTTTTTAATCTATGGGTTATTTCAAAGTATATTTCCTAACTCCCAAACATAGGGGGGTGCCCTAATGTGCTTTTTTGTCATGGATTTTTAGCATCACTGAATTATATATTTGAGTATATAACGGAGTATATGCAGAGAAACTACTCTGTATGATTCAGTCCTTCGAAAGTAGAACTTGCTGTATGGCTAAAACCAGGTGAATTTTTAAAAATAGGCCATGTGCACCTGAAAACGTGTATTTTGCAGTTGGTGTTCTAAAAATGACCATTAAGGGGCGCCTGGATGGCTCAGATGGTTAAGCGTCTGCCTTCGGCTCAGGTCATGATCCCAGAGTCCTGGGATCGAGTCCCACATCAGGCTCCCTGCTCCTTGGGAGCCTGCTTCTCCCTCTGCCTCTCTCTCTCTCTCTCTCTCTCTGTCTCTCATGAATAAATAAATAAAATCTTTAAAAAAAATAAAAATGACCATTAAGTTAGATTTTCTTATATTTCTCAAATCCTCTATTTATTGATTTTTTTTAAGAATATGATTCTAAGGGCACCTGGGTGGCTCAGTCATTTGAGCGTCCAACTCCTGATTTGGGCTCAGGTCATGATCTCAGGGTCATGGGATCGAGCCCCAGTCCGGCTCTGCGCTAAGCACAGAGTCTGCTTGAGATCCTCTCACTCTCCCTCTCCCTCTGCCCATTCCCATGCTTGCACACGCACTCTCTCTCTCTCTAGAATAAATAACTAAATCTTAAAAAAAAAAAAAAAAAAAAGAATGTGATTATTCTATCAGTTACTGAGAGAGGTGTGTTAACATTTCCTACTATGATTCTGCATTTGTTTTTTCCTGTTCATTTGCCTTTACGTATTTAGAGGCTGTGTTATTAGGTACGTGTAGACTTTAAATTTACCTTCTCTCTTCCTGGTGAATTGACTGAGCAATCATCGTGAAATGACCACCTTTGTTTCTAGTAATGCTTTATGCATTAATGTCTACTTTGTCTGATGTGATAGTTTTGTGGGTTTGTTTGGTTTTGTTTTTTTTTTTTAGAGAGAGAGCAAGACAGAAGGCACTCACACATGCATGAGCAGGGTGGGGAAGGCCAGAGGGAGAGGGAAAATCTTTTTTTTTTTTTTTTAAAGATTTTATTTATTTATTTGAGAGAGAGAGAATGAGAGAGAGAGCATGAGGGGGGGAGGGTCAGAGGGAGAAGCAGACTCCCCGCCGAGCAGGGAGCCTGATGTGGGACCCGATCCCGGGACTCCAGGATCATGACCTGAGCCCAAGTCAGTCGCTTAACCAACTGAGCCACCCAGGCGCCCAGGAGAGGGAAAATCTTAAGCAGGCTTCACGCTCAGCGATCAAGCAGGGGCTCAATCCCAGGACCCTGAGATCATGACCTGAGCCAAAGGCAGACACTTAACTGACTGAGCCACCCAGGCGCCCCCAAGACATCTTTTTTAATATATATACAGGCACTGTTTGTTTAGAATTACCACCCAATTTACCATTTTGTCATTCATGTCTGTGTTTCTGACCTTCCCTCTGGAATCACACTCATTTTGTGCAGGTTTGCCATTGTCAATGGCTCCCAAGTTTTTTTGCTTGAAACTGTCTTGATTTTTTATACTGTCATTGGGAACGGAACTTTAGATCAACAACTGTGACTTTTCAGTCCTTCAACTGTGCCCTTCCCCTCTCACTTGGCTTCCACTCCTTCTGTCCAGAGGTCAGCTGTCGGGCTCATTAGTGCTCCTGGGAAAGAAAACATTCCCCTGTGGTTCAGCTTTCCTCTTTGTCTTTGGTTTGTAATGGTTTCCCCACCGTGTCCATGCTGGACGTGCCCTTGCTTTCATTCATGCTGCTGGGGATTCACTGAGTTTCTCGAGTCTGTGCCTTCGTGACTTTCATCCATCAGGTGAAAGTCTCAGCCGCTTTCTTCTCAAATACTGTTTCTGTAGCATTCTTCTGTGTCCCCTTCTGGCACTCCAGCCACCCACACGTTGGGCTTTCTCACTGTCCACCCTGTGCGGATGTGTTCTCCATTGTGTATTTCCCCTCCCTTCATCTCTCCATGCTCCTTTCTGAATATCTTCTTCTGACTCATCTTCCAAGTCACTGATTTTTCCCTTCAACTCTGTACAACATGCTGGCATGCTCCTCCACAGAGCCCTTCGTGTCTCTTCTTCTGTTTCTCACTTCTGGACGTTCCTTTTGATTGATTATTATTAATTAGTATTAGTTTCAAGTTCTCTGCCACAATTCTGTCTTACCTTTATCTCCTCAAATGTAGCAAGCACAGCTGTTCCAATGCTTGATTGTGATAATGCCACTGTGAGTTTCCCACCCAACCCCCCCACCCCCCGCATGGCAAGCATGCAATACACACTTGTTGGATATTTTTAGTAAGGAGGATCTCAGCCCAAATGGACGGCTCATTTGGTGGCTATCTCAATTAAACCTTTGGAACGTTTTCTTATCTTTCAGCAAGGAGGTTTCCGAGTTATCTAGAGTATACAGACTTCTACTCTTATTTGTGAAAATCTCTAAATTGGAAATTTCTTGTCCTTGCCTGACCATCTGCATAAAGAGAAATGGGCTCTGCTCCATTCTGCCCTAGGAGGAGCTAGTTACCAGGGCCAGCTGATGTAGGACATCTGAGGTCACTACGCCTTTCCAAGCCCTACTCCAGCTGTGTGGGGACATCAGAGAGAAAGGCATGGTCCTCAATTAGCTGTTCCTTGTGGACTGCTTCCCTTGGCACCTGAGTCAGCCTCCTGCGTTTGTGTGATCTCATCCAACAGTTGGTTCCAAAATGCTTGTTAAGTAATGCTCTTGGAAGAACTAAGCCTGACAATCCCATCCCACCTCACTGAACCCTGGGCCCTGACCCCCTCCTGAGCCATGCCCAGAATAATGAGCCTGGCTCTGAAGGTCGCCTGTCTGGAGCTCCAGGACTCCCCAGGCCTCAGCGGAGAAGGGCAAGGCATTCTAATGTGTGTGTGTGTGTGTGTGTGCGCGCGCATGCACCCGCATGTGTGTTTATAACTACTGAGATATAATTTACAAAACATACAATTTGCCCGTTTCAAGTGTGCAGTCCATGGTTTTAGTATATTCACCCAGTCACATGACCACCCCTACCATCAATTTTAGAATTTTCATCACTCCAAAAAGAAGGGCGCCTGGGTGGCTCAGTCGGTTGAGCGACTGCCTTCGGCTCAGGTCATGGTCCCAGGGTCCTGGGATTGAGTCCCACATCGGGCTCCCTGCTCTGCGGGGAGCCTGCTTCTCCCTCTCCCACTCCCCCTGCTTGTGTTCCCTCTCTCGCTGTGTCTCTCTCTGTCAAATAAATAAATAAAATCTTTAAAAAAAAAAAAGAAAAGAAAAGAAAACCTCGTCCCTGTTAGCACTCACTCCCTTCCCCCAAACCTCAGCCCCTGGAAACCTTTAATCTACTCTCTGTCTTTATGGATTTGCTGGTCAGGACATTTCACATAAGTGGAATCATATAATAAGTGGTCTTTTGTGACTGGCTGCTTTCACTTGGCTTCGTGTGTTTGAGGTCCATCCGGGCTGTAGCAGGTTGTCACTACTTTCTTTATAGTTGAGTACTTCTCTGTCGTACAGACAGACCACATTTTGTTCATTTATTCATCACCTGATGGACTTTTGGATTGTTTCCACTTTTTTTATTATGAATAGCGCTGCCAAGGACATTCATCCACAATGTTTTCTTTTCTTTTGGGTATACACCTAGAATTGGAATCACTGGGTCACCTGTATGTAGCTCTATGTTTAATATTCTGCGGACACGTAAGACGGTTTTCCAAAGTGGCTGCACCATTTTACCTTCCTGCCAGCCGGGTCGGAGGGTGCCAGCCTCTCTCCATCCTTGCCAACATTTGTCGTTTTGATGACAGCCATCCTGTTGGTTGTGAAGTTGCATCTCACTGTGGTTTTGACTTGCATTTCCCTGGTGGCTAATGATACTGAGCATCTTTTCAGGGATCTATGGGTCATTTGTCAGTCTTCTTTGAGAAACGTTTATTGAGACCCTTTGTCTATTTTTTAATTTGTTTTTTTTTTAATCATTGAGTTGCAAGAGTTCTTAATGTACTCTGGATATAAGTGCCTTATCAGATCTATGATTTACAAATATTTTCTCCCATTCTGTGCTGTCCCTTCACTTTCTCAGTCATGTCCTTTGAAGTCCAGAATTTTAAATTTTGGCGGTGTCCGATTTATCTATATTCCCTTGTGTTACTTGGGGTTTGGTGTCACATCTAGGAAACCACCGCCTGATACAAGGTCATGATGATTTACAGCCATACTTTTTTCTAAGAATTTTGTACTGTTAGCCCTTATATTAAGAACTTTGGTCCGCTTTGAGATAATTTTTGTATATGGTGTAGGGTAGGGATCCAGCTCCACTCTTTTGCATCCGGAGGCATCTTGTTTTATTTATTATTTTTTTGTTACCTTTTTGTTGTTGTTGTTGTTTTCATGATCTGGGAGAAGGTCTCATTTTATTCCCATTACTAGGGCCCCAAAAACCCAGTTTGCCATCATGCCATCACGTTCTCGCACATGGGCGCGCACACACACGATAACCCCATAGGATGGGGAGTGCACGCCTCACCGCTCCCACCCCTGACTACGGAGCCTCCTGAAAGTCGTAGCATAAACAGTTTTCTCCTTTGGCTGAGTCATCAGCTGTCTCTACGCCTTTTTGCTAAAACACTAGTATTTGTTTTGCCGCTGAGTTTATCAGGTCTTTTCCAGGAATGGCTAGTCAATGCCTTACTAGCCAAGGTCAGGGCACAGGAGAAGGGGCCTATGCAAAATAAACAGTTTTGTGGGGGGGAGTCAGATGGAGCCGATAACTAGGTGCCATGTATGCAACTCTTCTGAGAAGGCTACATCCATGTCGGACTGTAGTTAACATCCCCGAAAAGTCCTCTGGAAGGCAAGTACCCCATCTTATGTGTCATGATGCCCCAGCACCTAGCACCACAAAGCAGGTGCAGGGTAAATATTTGGAGAGTGAGAAATGCAATCAGGAAGGGAGTGGAAAGACAGTGGCAGGAAAGGCTGGGTGTGGGGGGAGCTCAAAGCGCGAGAGAAGGCATTGTGTGGGCTTGGGAGCAGGTACTGCCTCGTCTCCCATGTTGGCTTGGCGGGGGATAGAACAGGTGTTAACAAAGTCCGTGTGACTGTACCCCAAGGCAGTGGGCACCTGGAGGAGGCTGACCCATTCCTTCCATTCTTCTTTGGGGAATACCCTCAGCCCCTCCTCCTAGCTGCATAGAAGGCACTTCCTTCTATGGATGGCCGCGGCTCTGTGGAGGCGGTGTCTGCTCTTTGTCTTATAGGGAGCAGAATTGTAGTGTCTGCCGGTTCCCACCTGGCCCCAGCCCAGAGCTGAGCACAGGCTGATCCTAGAACCAGGCAAAAGAGGACACTGCACTCCCTGCTGGCCATCAGGCAAGGGCCCTGGCTGCTAACCCAGTTGACAAGCCGTAGAGAGAAGAGAAAGGAACATCTGCTCTTCACGGCTTGAGCACGAAGGAAGCTGTTGGTGGGGGTATTCAAGCCTGCAGATCACTGTAGTGGGTTGAGTTGTATTCCCCCAAAAAGTATGTCTGAGTCCTCACCCCTGAGACCCATGACTGTGACCCTACTCGGAAATAAGGTCTTTGCTGATGTAATAAGCATCTTGAGAGGAAATCATCCTGGATTCAGGATGGGCCCTAAATCCAATGTCAGGTGTCTTAATAAGGGAAAGGTCTGACAGGCACAAGAAAGAAGGCCACATGAAGATGGAGATAGGCAGAGATCAGAGTGACTCAGCCACCAACCACAGAATACCGGGACCACCGGAAGCTAAAAGAAGCAAGGAAGAATCCTTCCCTAAAGACTTGGGAGGAAACAGGGCCCTGTCAACACCTCAGTGTAGGAGTCCGGGACTCTAAAGCTGCGAGAGAATAAATGTGTGTTGTTTCAAGCCATCGGGCTTGTGGCGGTTTGTTACGGCAGCCCCGGGACCCAGATCACACTTGCCCAAGCCCTGCCTCCTGCCCGGCCGCTCGCAGGCTCCGCTAAGCACAGGATGCCCAATGCGACCATGTCCAGCTGAGCCTATAAAGTGTGTTCCCCCGAGGAACAAGGCCGTTCCGGGCCCAGGCTGTGCCCACTGGCTACCTATATTCCCAGGTGCCAAGCTGGGGACCCCCAGGCTTCCAACGGGCAGTAGGTGGGGTGCAGGGATGGGGAGAGGAAAGAGGAGGATTTGGTTCAAGGAGCAAACTGAGGAGGCCGTGATGCTGAGACACGTGGTCCAAGTTTAATGTTTTCTGAAAGAGCATTGGGGACAGCACAAAGCAGGAGGAGGGCACTCTGCTCACCAGCACACCCAGAGAAACTCCATTTTTCAAGTCTGACCAGTAGAAGTCCTTCAGAGGGAAGGATGTGCAGACCCCAGACCGGGTGGCAAGGCCCAGGGAAAGCAGAGGAATGGGTCAAGACCAAGGGTCACCAGGCGGTGGGAAGGAAGGTTCCTGGAGGGGCTCGGGGCCCAAGCAGGTAGGAGCAGGACCCTGGCCCTGGGCATTAATGGAGAGAGGCAGGGAAGGGCCACCCAGCCAAAGCCACCCACAGGCCAGAGCACCAATTCCAGGCAGCAGCCCCTTCGGTCACGTCTACACCCCACCTCAGAGAGAGGGTTTTGCCTCCAGTGGTTGAGACATGCCTTATCTCCTGGGCAGAGGGATGGTGCCCCACGGGGGCTCAGAGACAGGTAGAGGGGGAGCCTTCCAGCCCCTTCTGGCTCTTCCCTGCTCTGGGGCCCAGAGGAAGCCCCTCCCATGTTGTCTTGGGCTGCTGACCAAAGAGGCCTGGGGGAGAGCCCTGGGGCTGCCGAGTGTTGAACCCTCTGGGCAACAGGACTCAGAGATGGTGTGCAAGGAGGTTTTGTAGAAAATATTATCTAACCATGACCCTGCTACAAAACGAAGGCCGCAGTGCCTTCCGTAGCTGACCTGTCTGGAAGGAGGAACGCTGGGGTGACAGGCATGAAGGCCCTGAGCAGGGCTCCTGGGCAGTAGGGGGGTGTGGAGCAGAGCCGTGCCGGGAAGGATGGCTGTGCCGTGGATGTATTGAACTTTGCTCCTCATGGAAACATCTGCAGACCCAGGGGCTCCTGACGTCCCCAGCTGCACTCAGGAGTCTGTGGGTTCCGGCAAGCAGGCTGCTTCTCTCAGCCCAGAGACCAGGGCCAAGGGCTGAAAGCTGACATTCGCTACCTGAACCCGAACCCCCTCACTATTGTGGCTCAGAAATACCAGCTGAACCCGCGGGCAAGGCCAGGATGTCCCCCAGACATGGATGTCAGCCCAGCTGTTGTCCAAGAAGGCTCATACGTGGCCTAAGAGGGTCCCCACGCCCTCCACCCCTTCCCCCATGGCCCACCGCGACTACTTCAGGTCTTCTGGAACATGCAAGTCAGGCGAGAGCAGCCTCCCCGGGGAGTCAGTGCTGCTGGAGCAGAGGCAAAATTACACCTCCCTTTTCCCACATGGCTTGCCTTTGCTCCTTTCACACACTTTAGCATTTCCCTCATTATTTCCAGCCCTGGGAGCAAGGAGGACTCTGGGACACCCTGCCGTGTGGCAGCCTGCCCGCGGGGTCGCCTAAGGATATGCGCACGGAGGGGAGCTGGAAGCCCCCCCACCACTCCTCGCAGGTGCCTGCCCGCTAAGCCCACCCAGGAGCCTGCGTGGCCGGCAAGCACAGCTGCTCTTGTTTCCCCTTCCTTGAGGGGCGTCTTGTAGAAGGCCGCGAAGCCGGGGCGGTGGGGTGGGGAAGCCAGGCCTGGGGAGGGGCCGCAGCGAGCACAGCGTGGGGCCGCGGGGCCTCCGGGCTAGGGCTCCGCGGCGTGCTTGACCAGGTAGCCACTGAAGGTGATGTAGGTGTCAAACTCGTCACTGAAGATGGCGTTCTCCCGCTCGCCCTTGAAGAGGCGCACCCAGACCTCGTCCTGGTCCCGCAGCTCGAGCATCAGGCTCTGGCTCTGCATGATGCTGCGGTCGCTCACCTGGGCGTACAGGATCACCACCTCCTCCCCGTTCTTCATGATGTGCAGGTACGTCTCCTTCTGGTTCCAGGTGTGCACGTTGAGGCTGAAGAAGTAGATGCCCGGCACGTAGCAGTAGAACTTGCCCGTGAACATGTTGAAGTGGCCGTAGAGATTCACGAACTCCGTGTCAAAGATCACGGTCTGGTAGTAGTCGTTGCTGTGCAGAGGCTTCTTGCGGCCCACCGAGAAGGCGGCATAGTGGTTCTTGCAGCGGTCCCCGGGGGCCCCCATGGACCCCTTCTGCCCTTTGGGGCCCACGTGGCCCCTGGCGCCCACGGAGCCCGTCTTGCCGTATTTCCCTTGCAAGCCTCGGTCTCCCCGGTCACCCTTCTCACCTAAAGGGCCAGGAAAACATGCGGTGTCAGGCAAGCTGACCCAATTGTAAGGAGTGTTCTATTTTCATCCAGAAGCAATCATTCCCCCCCCCCCCCCCGGGTAGTCCTGGAAAGAAAAGGGAACATGGGGGTTTGTCCAAATGCAACAGGCACTGCAGCCAGGTGCATGGAGGACTCGGAACAAATGAACTGCAGATGTCAGGCTCGCCCCAGAGCTCCTCAGTCAGATCTCGCAGGGCTGTGTGAGGTTATCTGGACCACGGGGGCCCAGGGCATTTCAGAAAGCAGGCTGGGGTGGAGGGGGCGGGGCCCACTGAGCCTCTAAACAGAGGTTACAGAGGCTCAGGTGCAGCCTGGGATGAGACCCTCCTCCTGTCCTGGTCTTGCGGGCCTCTTTCCAATCTCTCCTCCTGGCGAGGGGGCAGAGCCTCAGATGGGAGTTTCTCCTCCTTCACCTCTAGAGGATAGCCTGCCCCTGCGCTGGGCCCTGCGGGAGCCATTCTGCACCCGCCTCATCCACCCTAACCGCTGCGTCTTCTCCCCGCTCAGCACAGAGCACCCCCCACTCCCGCCCAGGGGTAGCTCCCCTTGGTGGCTTTGCAGCCGTCCGACCTTTCAAGATGGTGATGTTGATCTGCGGCATGGGGATGGCCTGGTACACGGGGCTGCCAGGGTCACAGCAGCGAAAGCACCGGGAAGCAGGGGCCTCCTCACCCTGCCTGGGGCTGTACTTTTCATGGTTTTCTTCATCCCTAAGGGAATAAAGGCGTTACAGGGAAGGCCACGAGCTCTGGGAGCTGGGACCTCCTCTCTCTTCTGCTGCCGGAGGGTCTGGTCTACCTGCACGCCTTCCCTCTGGCCTGGACGTGCCAGACTGTGTGCTCTTTCCCTGACACAGACCGCGGTGGCTCTGGGCGAACTCTGGGACCCTACATGAAGTTTCCGGAAGAGCTCGTCTGCCTTCTGCTCATGGCAATACTCGTGATGGAAACAGTGACTACCAAAACGGTGCTAATTTTAGGGCCCCGCGAGACAGAGGCTGCTCGGCGAGATCTGCCCCTCCGGGAGGGGTTTCAGATGATGTGTGACCAAGCTGTGGGTCCCCTTCGTGCCACTGTGATCCCAGAAGATGCGACATTAAGCTGACTCATTTGGAAATGATCTCCGGGATTCCTTGGAACGGCAGCCCCTGGAGAGCCACCCTACTGTTTACGAGGGACACCGGGCAGGGTGGCCGCTGACGGCTCCACGCTGCCACCTTGTGGCACCCGCTGCTCGTTCTGGCCTCTGCTCTTTGCTCCAGGCTCTGGAGCTGTGACATCTCTGAGAAGGTCCCTCCATCTCAATGGCCGCTTCCTTCTCTAGCTCTGCTCCTGCTTTAAAAACCCAGACAATCCAGGAAATGGGTCTGTACCCCCTAAATTCACGCCCCACAAGCACTGGGCTCCCAGGTGGACCCCCACCTCTCGCCGGAAGTCCCCATCTAGGGTCAGCAAGCCCCACAAAGGTGATGTGTCCAAAAGTGTCGGCCCGTCGCTCTGCCCCTGGAAACTTCTCTTTCCAAACCCTCTTCACAGCACCATCACTGGTTGCCCAGGATGGAATCTGAGGCTCATTCAAGAGGCCTCTCCAGCCTCGCCACCCAATTCTGAGGATCACAAGGTCCTGAGCAGTCAGCACGCGCCCCCCCACCAAGGTACCTGCAGAAGCTGGGCCTTCAGGCCTCCCCATCTCTGGGGGACCATTACCATTCTGACTGCTCTCCTGGAATCCGCCTCTCTCCACACCTCCCATTTATCCTGCCTCCTACAGCCTTCTTTCTGGAATGTCATGACATTGAAACCTCTCCATGACGTCCCCACCCCCTTCAGGATAATCCCTCATGACTCCCTGTAGGATTAAGTTCAGGAGAGACCCCTCCCCACCAGGCTCATCTCCCCTCCCCTTCCCACCCTCCAACATCAACCCCACTACCCCAAACCCACCTAGCACGGCCACACCCTCCTCCTGCACTTGGGATGCTCCCCAGGCGCAGGTATCCTTCAAGATGCGGTCACTCCTTTGCTCATTCTCTCCCCCCACCCCCCCCACCCCCAGCATTGTGGGCACACTTGCACTACAGAGCCTACCTCACTGCGCTGGGTCATGTGTGTCTGCTTCCCCATGGCCAGAACTGTCATTTGTGCATGTCCCCCAGTGCCTAGCAGATGGCCAGACCAATAGTAGGCACTCAGTGTTGATTGAATGAAAAGTGAGGAGAGGAGGAAGAGAAGGAGGAGGAAGGGGAGAGGAGGAAGGAGAGGAGAAGGGGGAAGAGGACGAGAAGGAGGAAGAAGAGGAGCAGGAGGAAGAAGCGGAGAAGGAGGAAGAAGAGGAGGAGGGGGAAGAGGAGGAGAAGGAGGAAGAAGAGGAGCAGGAGGAAGAAGAGGAGGAGGGGGAAAAGGAAGAGGAAGGGGAGAAGTGAGGGGGGAGGGGAAGGGGCTGAGGGGGAGGAGATGATGGATGTCAATGTGTCCCACACCATACTCTGAAGATAGCCTGAAGCCTTGGGTATCGAGTCAACCCAAAACTCAAAATAATGAAGAAATTCAAAGCATCAGCCTGTCTCCCAGGTGTCTAGGACCTCACATTTGATGAATGACAGTTTCATGAGCAATCCTAAGCATTTTGTGCATCCCTACTAAATATTCCAAATAGCCCAAAGTCTCTATATTATCGAAGGTCACATCCACGAAGAGGATGCCATTCAGGAGAAATTCATGACTTTCCGAGAAAAGCACAACTTCCCTGCCGGCCCTGAGCAATCCTCTCGCACTGGCAGCCTGATCAGATGGTCAGGGTCCCCGGACCGGCTCACGGCAGCGTCCCTGCCTCCTACTTATAGGTAGCACTCAGAGCCCTGGAAGATATTCTCGAAGGACAAAGCTAGAATAGAAGGACAGACAGAGGGCTGGGGTCGGGGTTTGGGGGAAGGCTTTACCTAAGGCTGTGGCTGCAACACTGTACAGGAACCCAGTCCCTTTGGGGTTAGAGCAAGGTGGGTCACTGTCCTCACTTTCAGATAAGGCCCCGGGGTCACTGAAAGGAGAAAAGGCTGGGCTGTCCTCCGGGACCAGCGTCGGCAAGGACACTTCCTCAGCTCTGGCTATGGCTCCTTCGCATCCAGCCCCGAACAAGCCCCCCTGGGGTGCCCTGGACCCCAGGCTCAACCCACCCAACCCAAGCCCCTGCATCCACACCTCCCCGTCTCTCACCTCTCAGCGTGGTCCAGCGGCGGCTCCCTGGGCCCCTCCCGCTCCTGCAGCTCCTGCGGGCCCCGTGGCACACGGCCCAGCGCCGGGCCACAGGCGAAGGCCAGCAGCAGGCAGCATGCCAGCACGAGTCTCAGTCCCCGGGAGCCCATCTTCCTGCCGGTCCCTGCCGGGAAACACACGCGGGGAAGGACACGGGCTGGGGCGGGCCCCGCGGAGAAGCCAGCGCGAGCTGTGGCCAGACTCACGAAACCCGGAACGCTTCAGCCACGGCACCTTCGGGGAGGGCGACCACACACACGTACGCTCACACTCACACACTCCCGCACGTTCTCCACGCGCTCATCCGCGTACGCTCACGAACTTACAGCACGTGGGCCCGTGGACTCAGTACTCACGCGCACGCACCTCACACGTGACAACGCCAGCACATACATGCACCTCCTCTTGCACTTACACGCTTGCACCATCCTAGCACATTCACTCATACACACTCATACACCTCAGTGCACACACACCCGTGTGCATGTTCTCACCCGCTCGACACACTCCCACACTCCCACACTCCCACACGCATTCGGCACGCTCAGTACCTGTCTGCACACTCTCACACACGTGTGCCCACGTGCACACTCGCACACCCACGTGCTCTCACACGGCCGCACGTGCGCGCACACATTTGGCCCGTGGAGCCTCAGCCAGCTGGGCTGGTGCTGGAGCTCTCAGGCGAAAGCTCTGGACAGCTCCGCAGCCAGTATGGAGGACCGTCCTTCTAGAAAGACGTGTCCACTGTGGGTCCCCAGTGAGCCCATTAGGGGGCAGTGCTTGGGCTTCAAATAGGCAAAACATCCCATCCCTTTCCACCGTTGGAGGCATCTACCCCAGCTAACTCGGGGAGCATTTTCCACAGTCTGGAGTCAGAGGTCCCGCGGGCCTGGCTGTTCGCGGCGGGCAGGGAAACCTCCCCACGGCAGGAGCGCGTAACTGGTCAATCCAAACCCATCTTGGTTCACCAAAACATGCAGTGCAGCACCTCACAGGCCCAGTGAGGACAGAGGGTTCAACCCTTTCAGCTGCCCCCTGAGAAACGGAGGTCTGGGGGAGTAAGAACCACCCACCCCTCGAAGGCCAAGTTACAAGTGGGATCCAGGTCGCTACTGAGAGGCAGATCTCGAAAGGTCCCATGTCTGATCTTTCTTTAATTCCTCTTTTATGTTTAAGGACAATTAAATCCCAAGACAGATTCCTTTTTTTGTCAGGAATCATCTACGCAGATGAATGCTCCTTTTGTTGGCTGGGGGAGGCCGTGGGCTTCCCTCAAACACCCCATTGCTCGGAGAACTTCTAGCTGGTGGGGCATGACCTTGTAGCTAGTAGGTCGACTTTTGGGCTTTGTTCTTTACTCTGCATGTCGGTGGGCTCGCTGTTACAGTGCTGAAGAGAGGCTGCTCTGGGAGGCCTCCCTGCTGGAGCCCCCACGCCAAATCAAGAGAACATGGGGGAGACAGAGAGCTGGGAACCAGAGCCCTGGGACAGAAACAGCAGGAGCCAGAGGCTCTCTGGATGGATCCTCAGAGATGTGATGAGCCTCTGAGCTAGGGAGGCTGCCTCCCCAGAAATCCCTTCCTCCCTTATCACCCACACCTCTGCTGGGTCTTCAATTCTCTGCATGACTCCCCACCTCATCCACTGCAGTGGATCAGCGGGGCCTCCTCACCTTTGAGTTCTCTACCAACCAACCATCCCTCCCAAGCGTCAGGGCCCAGAGACCTGCCCAGTGGTCAAGAGACTACTTGGACCAGCCCCCCACTCAGAATCTCTACTGTACATGTTTATGTGGATTTATAAAATACATATTAAAATTATCTACCTATCCATCCATTTGTCCATTGTCCATCCATCCACCCATCCATCGTTTCTCCTTGGCAGAGCATGCATGACACCCCAGTCTGTCCCCACTTTTAGGCCACGTTGTACAGCACCCCTCATCTTGTGCTCAAGCTCCCTGCTTTGCAGACTTTCATGTACACACATACCACCTGGGAAATCTGGTTAAAATGCAGATTCTGATTCAGCAGGTCTGGGACAGGGCTTGAGGGTCTGCATTTACCAAAAGCCCCAGGTGCTGTCAGTGCTCCTCGGCCTCGGACCATGCTTTTGAATCCCAGCTTCCAGCCACTCCCCTAAACTCCTGGCATCTGTCCACCCACACACAACCTGCTCCCCTGGCCAGGAGTTCCCATTCTCCTCCTCTCTTCTATTAAAAACCAGCCTCATAGGACCTACAGCTGCCCCAGGCGCTATGCTGAGTGTCCAGGCATCATCTCAACTGACTCTTCTGACCTTATAAGTCAGGGTTAGGTCTGAGAACACTTCCTAATTAGTCATTCTTACCCCACCAGCGGCCTCAGAGGGGCCTGCGGTGAATCCTTCAAGGAGACAATATTCATCCATTATTATACCAAACTTACAAACGAGGAAACAGAGATGTAGAGAAGTTGATTAGCCTCAGACTGCCCAACCTCTAAGTGGGGGCTGGAGGGGGCAGTGGATTTTACTTCAACAGGCTGCCCTCAGATCATATCAGTACCCTACCTGGTCCTCAAGACCCAACTCAAGCACCTCCTCTTCCTCCCGAGGCCTTCCCAGACCCTCAGTTGGCAAAGCCTCTCTGTCCCCTTTTCAAATTTTGTTTTTCCTGTTGTCTCATTCTGCAGAGTTTTGCTTGGCCTATAAGATTCTGCACAGCAGACCCTGACCTCCTGGTCTTGTTCATCTTGGACCAGCCGAGCATCCTGCAGCACCCTGAACTTGATCGCTGCCCAACAAATGTTTGTGAAATGGACTTTTCTAAAGTTGTTTATTTCCCTTTTTCTGTATTTCCTCTGTTTTTCCTTGGCACCTCAATAATTACTCTTTTTTTTCCCCCTCCTTTAAATGCCAAGCTTGCATCACTTGAAAGGAAAAGAGGTTTTCCTTTCTTCATTTTTTTTTTTCTGAATCCAAAGTAATATATATTCATCTGACTTTTCATCCTGAAAAGTCAGGAGATAACAACAAACACACATAAAAAGCTACCTCGGATTCTTTAGTCCCCAGGGTTTCTGAGCCTCGGCACTATTGACATTTGGGGCTGACTCACTCTTTGTTGTGGGAGGTTGTCCTGTGCGCTGCAAGATATTTATCAGCATCCCTGGACTCCATGCACTGGATTCTACTGACAACCCCCGACTCCCAGTTGTGACAGCCAAAAACGTCTCCAGACTTTGCTGGAAGTCTGTACCCTGGGAAGGCAGAAATCCCCCTAGCTGAAGGTCAATGCTCTAGCCCCAGTGGGAGCACCATTTGGCACATTGGTATGTCTCTTCCTAGTCAGGACCTGGATGCAGCCGCCTTTGGGGTGATGATATCAGTGGGGAGGGAGCCGGCAAGGAGTCAGAAGCACCAGGCTGACAAAGTGAAGGGCAGCAGAGGCTGGTGGTTCTCCTCAAGAACCTCCTCTTTGGGGCCAAAGCAAACCCTGAGTGAAATCTTTCCTTCTTCAAAAATATCTGAAGAGCCATTTTACCAAGTCCCAAAGAAAAGTCAGCATCATGACATTATGATCATTTTAGTCACTTTTGGGCAAAAACAATATTGCCCAACATCCAACCAAACTTGACTCCAAATCACTTTTAGTAATTTCCAGTGAAATGAAGTCACCAACAGAGGGCGAGGCTTTGCCCCCAGGAAGATTCGCTCAGAAGACCACGTTGCACCCAGTGAAGGCAGGGCCGGGCCCCCGGGACTTCTTGGCCAGTGGTGTGTAACCCTCACCATCTAGCCCACACGGTCCAGTCTCCAGGCTGTCTTGCGGTCAAGGCATCTGAGGCCAACTGCAACGTGACTCAAGTTCCTGACTTGCCGTTCTCAAACCTTGTGAAGAAATTCGTTTGCCAAATCCCATGGCAACTCCACAAACACCTTTTTCCTCCTACTCCCTGCCCCAGAAGGCCCGTAGCTCCTCGGCTCCTCTCCCATCTAGCTCCAGCTTAGCCTCCCCCCAAGAGGAAGAACCCCCTTTGCAGGACTGGGGGTGCAAAAGGGGGAGCTGGGCCACTTACGGGGTCTGAGAACACTTCCTCGTTAATAATTTTCATCCCTTTTCATGGGATGGACGCGGGGTGAATCCTTCAAGGAGACAGTCTTCAGATCCACACTGCAGTTTCCCGGTGTCTGTTTAAGATCCGTCCCACCGCCCTCCGTGTTGCCCTGCCTGGGATCTGCCAGGAAACTCCCAGAGCCCGGGCGCCACATGTTTGGGTTTGGCCACGATGCCACACCCAGCCCAGTGCCATCTGACAAAAGCATTTATAAACATGGTTTTCCCTCTTCCTTAATCCTCAGCGGGTGACCAGCTTTTCCGGGAGGCAAGAAGCCTAGGATCTCCCTGGATAAGAAGTTTAGAAGACAAGGGGCGCCTGGGTGGCTCAATCGGTTAAGCGGCTGCCTTCGGCTCAGGTCATGATCCCAGGGTCCTGGGATCGAGCCCCACATCGGGTTCCCTGCTCAGGGGGGAGCCTACTTTTCCCTCTCCCTCTGCCTGCCTCTCTGCCTACTTGTGCTCTCTATCTCTCTGCTAAATAAATAAAATCTTAAAAAAAAAAAAAAAGAAGAAGAAGTTTAGAAGACAAGACATTTCCTCCCTCTAGGCAGAACATCTTGCATGGGCCTAGACTCACCAAAGGCCCACGATGTGCCCAGCCTTGTGTCGGAGCTCGGGAGAGAGCGATCCTACCATATGTGAAATTCCCTCCCTGACCTCGAAAAGATTACAGTCCAGTGAAGAGACAGATGTGCACTCAATCGCAGCTCAAGACAGAATGGCGAACGTGGGATCAAAGTGGTAAGTGCGTAACGAAGGTTCAAGGATCCAGGGCGACGGCCGCTGGGCCACGTGTGGCTATTTCATTTTAAACTAATTAAATACAATTAAATAAAATTCAAAGTTCAGTTCCTCGGCCACACTAGCCGCAGCCTGAGATGTTGGTAGCTGCATGCGGTTGGTAGTTCCCACGCTGGACGGCACAGAACAGAGTGTTCCGATCATGGCAGGAAGTTCTATCGGACCAGACGGTGTCAGGGGGGGAGGAAGCAGGGCTCAGAACAAGCCGCCAGCCAGAAATCTGGGAGTCGTTTGGGCTTCTTCCTCTCATGCATCCGCCACATCAAATCAGTCACCCACCCCCTTTAATATCTCCTGAAGGTCCCTCATCCTTTCTGCCATTTGCCTCCAGGTGATGGTTTCCAGGAGCTCTGGCTGGGGCCCAGACCTCAATACACCCAAGACAAATATCTTTGTCTGGCTTTTCCAGTGCCTGGACATTACCCCAAAATCTTACACAGGGCTCCAGAGGAAGTTGGCATAAAAGGAGGCTTTCTCCCACACCTCATGGCTTCTAGGCCAAGAATGCAAGTTAGCGCGGCACGCGGTCACTCCTTGTTTCAGCGTGGTGTCAACCATGCTTGCGCCGCCGCGGCCCCCTCCGCGCATCTGCTCCTGCCACCTCCCGCTCCCCGGCATCCTCCCAACCAGAAAGGAAGCTCCCAGGCTGCCCCCCTCTGCTTTGACATCTGCTGGAACTCTCCCACTGAAGAGCTCAGAGCTCTCCAGCAGCTGCAGGAAGCCTGGTCGGTTTAGATCCTGGGGTGCCCAGGAAGGAGAGAGCGCCGTGTTGGGGTGTCCCTCTGGCCCTGATGACCATCACGTGACCCCTGCTTTCCTTCCCCAGAAGCCGTTCGTCATGCTAACTTTCCTCTCACCTAACTCCTCTGGTGACGGGAAGGAAGGAGGCAGAGTGACTTCCAGTTGATAAACGACGTTTGCTCACCAGTTTCAGAAGCCCATTTAATATCTAATTTCCCCTTCTGTAGCCGGGCAGCCTAACTGGCCCCAGACCCTTCCTGCCCCGCGCCGCCCCCCCCCCACCTGCCCCTGCCCCGTAAAGGAGGCAGCGGTGGGGGCATGACGACCCCTCATTAAGGGAACGTTGGTCAGTTCCTGCCTGGAACAGAGTGTTCCGATCATGGCAGGAAGTGCCTCTCCTGAATCTTTCTTTTCCCTTCTCCAAGGAGCTGGCTTAGAGAAGTAGGATTTACTTTTTAAGGTTTTGGGGTTTATTTGGTGACCTCCAAAGCACACAGCCAGGGGTGGAGATGGGGTCTTTTAGAGCTACTTACTGGTTAATAAGCAAGGGCTAACTCTTCCCCGCCTTGCAGAGAGGCTGGCTCGGGACCAAACAGTAAAGAAAAGAGAAGGCAAGCGGTCCCCCCATCCTAAAACTTCTCCATCTCTTCTGGGCCAACAGTGCCTCGGCAGGGAAAGGCTCACCTGGCGCCGAGAGCGGGCGCGGGCTTCCGCCCAGGCCCCGCAAACAGCAAGACCACGTGGGCTGCAGGCGTCGGGCCTCCGGGGGCACCTGGCCAGCCCAGCCTCCCCAGCTCCGAGTCCATCCCAGTGCAAACAAAGACCTCCTTGACTAGAGCACTGTCCTTAGATCACCTCCCAGCTGTCAGGCCTTGGGCTGCAGGCTCGCCCTTGCTCTGAGAACTGCATGAGAGAGAAGAGCCCCCCACAGCTTGTGCCCTGCCGTGAGCCTGCTCTGCAGGTGGCCTGGCCCAGGGCCCGCTTACCCACAGCGGGGACGCCCTCGGGGTCTGTACAAGCAGTACTAATGTCTTCGGTTCTTCTGGGACCTAGACATCACCCCAACATCCCACAGACACCTCCCGAGGAAGCGTGGCAGAAGATAGAAATTTGTCCCACACCCAGTGGCTTCTAGGTCACGAATATAATTTAGCTCAGCCTGCAAACAGTGCTGGGCCGGCCACCTCCTCTTCCGTCCCTGCTCCAGCTCAGCCTGTCTCCCAGCATCTGTCCTTCACTGTCTGTCCACTGTCTCTCCCTCAGGGACAGGTGTCTCCCAGACTATGGCCTCGGCCATCAGCTCCTCCCCCTCAAAACACACTTTTCTGTCACTTTTTACAGTGACACCTCCCCAGTCCTTGTCCCCACCTCGGCCTGGCCAAGGAGCTCTCGGCCCGCGCCCCCCAGAACAGTGGCCACTAGCCCCTGCTAAATATAAATTCATTAAAATTAAGCAAAATGAAGAATTCTCAGCCGCACCAGGACGTTTTAGGTGGCCGCCCTCTCGGACAGCACAGCTGGGAGAATGTTTCCATGGTGGCAGAAAGTTCTACAGGACAGCTCAGGTTATCTGTCTTCTGACCACCTGCTCTCCGCTCTGCCCCCTGCTCTCCACCTCGAACCCCTAGTTAACTCTGCTCCTGTCCCCACCATACCTGCTTCTGAAGCTACAGCCGCCGCTCACACGGGGCCCCCAGGCCAGAAATCTGGGGGCCATGCGACCCTGCCTCTCACGCACTTATCACCTCTCATCCATCAGCCAGCCTCCCGAAGGCCTCCGGTCCTCTCCTCCCCAGCCCATCACCTCTTCTTTCTCAGCCGCCCGCTGCTCTGTCTCTCCTCCGTCTCCCCACCTGCTCACCAGACGCACCTTGCAGAACTGCCAATGCGAATTCCACCCTGGGTTTAAAAGGCTTCCCGTGAAAATAAGGAAAATGTTTAAACCTGGAGCTTCACCACCTGGCTCCTGGCTCACCTCTGGCCGCGTCGCCGCCCGGCTCCAGCCATCTGGAGCTGTTCACGGCTCTGCTCGCAGACCCAACACCAGCCGCAGGCTCTCCTCTGTTTGTCCCTTCCCCCACCACCTTCTTCATCCACCACGTGTTCTTCAGAGCACAGTCTGAGGGCATTCCTCCAGGAAGGCACTCCCCCAGCATCCGGTAGGGTCTACCCCCGGATCCAGGAGCCCCCCCCAGGGAGCTGTGTCTCCTCTCACTTACGTCCCCAGTGCCTGATGTCTGATGGTCCACCCTGATGGAACTCCACACTCACCTTTCAGCAGAGCCAATGTGCAAACAGGACCCCAGGATCCCACACTTTCTGCTAGGGCCTCAGGGCGTTCAAACCTCTCTCTAGCTCCAGGGAGGGGGCAATTTGGGGAGAGAGGAGGGAAGGGAGGAGAGTGACCCAGGGTGGGCTCTGGAGGGCCGTCGCAAGGCTGAATCCTCAGATGCTCCTCTTATCTGCGCTCCGAAAATCTCTTGCTTCATAAGGGCTACGAGCCCTTGCCTCCATTACCAAGGTTACAAGCCACCTAACCTAGAGATGTGTGCTTCGCAGAAAGGCAAATAAACAAACAAACAAACAAGTGGGGGAGGAGCAGCTTCAGCCAGCTAACCAATTAACGACCTCTGTAAACAGAAGACTGCCGACGTGGAGCGATGTTCCTGATGAGTGAAGGCTGGGTTGGAAACACACGCACCATCAGTGCATGTCCATGCACTCAGCCGCTGGGATCTGAAGGCCACCCACCTGGCTGCCAGCAGCAATTATCTCTGGGCAATGAAAACAGGGATGTTTGCCATTCTCTTATTTTGGCTTCTCTGATTTTTTTCTTCTCTAACAGGCACATATTTTTTTTGCATTAAGTACACGTTATTTTCCACTTAGAACAATGACAAATAAACCCCACCCTGGGGATTCAGAGAGCATTTAGCGTATTCCAGGGGATTTGACTCTAAGCAAAGAGAAGGACGACGAAGGAGGGGCTTGGGGACAAGCAGGGCCGCGTGGGGTATAAACTGACCTAGCGCGCTCAAGTCTGGAGTTCCGGCACCAGCTGGATGCCAGGGACAAAGGGCAATAAGAAGGAAATACAGCCCCCCCCCCCCCCCCGCTCGCCCCCGCCCCCACCCCCGGGAGCAGAACCCCTGGAGTTACCATGGATACAGGTTAGGCCAGGGAGGGCCACCTAACTTGGACCAGAGTCAAGCCCGGTAGAGAGATCACGTTTTCTAAGAGGGAGGATTTCTTCTGTCCTCGACACGCCCCTCCCTGGTGGTATTTGCTACGAAGTCCATGGAACCGAAGGAAGCCAAATCCTTGAGCCCATCCTTAGGAATCCTGTGAAATGGCCAAGCGAGTTAATGGGCCCAGGAGCAGCTCCGTCATTTGTCAGAGGTTCCCTCTAAAAGAGCCCTACTACTGTTGACTAAGTAAGCACCTACTGTGTGCCAGGCTCCGGGCACAGTGCTTTCCGGATGCCATTGAGCTTGACCCCTACAACGCACCTCGATGTCTCAGATGAGCAAATGGGCTCAGAGTGAAGGAGCCGCTCACCCCAGGCCCCACAGTGGGGAGGTGTGTCTGACAGCAAAGTGCCTTCCATCCCACCTCAAGGGGCCTCCAGAAAGATGCCAGGTAGGCAGGCTCATCCTGCCAAACCACAGTCCAGCGGGCGCTCCTGCCTTTCTGGGTACCCACCTGCGTAGCTCACTCGGCTAAGGCTGGAACGGGAGCAGTGGCGTTTGGCCCTGAGGAATTTGTATGCCAGCCGAGCCCTTCCATTCATTCATTCATTCACTCATTCATTCACTTAGCAGATTATTGAGCACCTGTGTCAGGCATGGTGGGGGCACAGGGGTCCATGACAACGATTGTCACTGAAGCCATGTGCTAAGATCTCCCTGTTGCCACCTTAAAACCCACCACTGAGTTGAATTCCTTTGGATTCAGGCACAGAATCACCAAGAACCACCCCCGCCACCACCCCACACCTCAAAATGTCAGAGGTGTGGGAAGTGTGACCCGTTGAATGTGCATTTTTAGAGCCTTGCTTTTGCAAGGTAGAGAGAAACAGACCATTGGTGAGCTCTGAGAAGGAGAAGGAGGGGGAAGCCCACGTCGTGCAGGGATAGCGAATGGTCTCACCTGGCCCCCAGTGCTCTCCGATGGCGAGAAGTCAACTAGAGCACTGGGTTGCAAAGGCCAAGTGCAGCTAGCAGGAACCGAAGGTGTAAAGAATTGATGTTGCGGTGGGGAGCAACGTGGGTGCCCTGTGTCTGCGCATCCCTGGGGGTGCTGCCTGGGCATTGGGCTTGGGTGGAGCCCCTAGCGGAGGCTCCTGCAGAGAGGGCGCCGACGCAGGAGAATGTAGGAGCAGAGGAGGGAACAAAAAGGGGAAGCTGGGCATCGGGTTCCAGTTCACCTCCCCAGCTGCCCAGGTCTAGCTCTGCTTGCTCTGTAGGTATTATTCTCAAGGGATCCTCAAGCCGAGCTCTATGACCACTTTACAGAACAATGGGTCTTGCTCTCATAGCCATACCTTCATGGGGAAGGAGGGTGTCCTGAATGCCAAAAGACCTGAGAGCCCCAAGGCCACCCCCAAACCACCCATACCCACCCATCTCTCACTAGAACCCACTTTTAGACTCCTCACAAGAAGAAAGGGTGCAAGTGTTTCCGAGCACACCCCATGCTCCAACTCTGCAGACCAGCCACACAAACCTGCAGGGCCCAGCCCAACTTCTGGCCTGCACACGCCTGCAAATCCACCAGGGCTGGCAGCTCCCTCAGGCAAGGTCCTTTTCCTTCCCTGGTCCCCAGGGGAGAGGGCGGCTGGTAACCAGATGGCCCCACTTGGGATGGGGGTGCAACCCCAAGCAAAGGGTTTGGGGAATTTCCCAAGCATGGCTTTACCTGTGGCCAGCAGCAGCCCTTGACCAGGCCCTGGGCACCAAGAGCTTGACTTCCCCACTCCCCCAACTCCCCCCACTGCCTGCCCCGCCTGTCTGCCTCTTTTTCCGGCCTCCCTTCCCATCCAGCCTCCCTGCCCGCAGTCTCCAGCCCTGCTCCGTCTTGTTTCAAGGAAAATTCCTACAGGAGCCAGGGAGATGGTCAGACACTGAGGCCCAGCCTGGCCCACAGCCATCTTGACAGCCATCCTGGACAGGGCGGGACGCCCCAGGAGGACTGTGCCAGTCCGGTCCACAGCTGGAGAAGTGGCTGACTCCAGGGGCCTGCAGGGGTGGGCAGTAGGGGGCCTCCGTGCCTCTGCCCACACCCATCCCACTTTGAGCCCGGTCCCGGAAAGAAGCGTGGGCAAGAATGAGTGGCTGAAAAGGATGCCGGGAGCTCTTGTCTCTTGCTCACGGGACCTCTCCGTTGCAACTTTGACGAATAGCCAGAGATAAAGATGCCCCCACCAGGGCTCAAGGGCTCCTGCTCCTGCCCACACCCCTGAGTCCCTCCCCAGGAGGCAGGAGGATGAGGGTCAGAGGACACCGGATGCCACAGCAGAAGCCCAGCACAGGGCTTGCAGAGCAGGAAGAGAACCGGCTAGCCCGCTTCCGCACGTCCATGCTGGAGAGCAGGACTGACCCTGCCCGGCTGAGGACCCAGGCACAGATGCCCTGGCAGGGCCCTGAGAATCCCGAATCCTAGGCTCGCTGGGCTGCCCTGAGAGAGAGGGCGGAAGTGCCTTGTGCAGGCTTTGATGATTCTTTTCCAAACTGTTCTCCGAGTGGGCAGACCGAGTGCAGAGTCAGGGAGATACCCATAGTCCTGTCCAGGGGACTGCCTTTTCTCACTTGACTTTAAGAAAGAGAAGGCAGATTTCAGCAGGTAAAAACAGGAAAAAAAATTAATAACCCTAGGCCCACGCAGTAGTTACACCACCAAGATGAAGCGCCTGGGCGGGGGGGTGGGGAGCATCACCTCAACCTAAGTATCCATGGGCTCTCAGGGCAGGGAGGCGAGGCTGCTTCTGAAACACCCATTTTCCTCTCCAGTGGCTCAGCAGAGTTGCCTTAGGCGCGAGGACCTTTCTATTCTTCCTTTCCTTTGTGAACTGTCACCCCCACCCTAGGGCCTTTGGAGTCCCAGCCCCACCCCAGTTCCAGAACAGAGTCCCCCACACAGGGCCAATCCCTGCAGACAAAGCCCCAATGACAAGCGTATGTCCGGTGAGGACGCCCAGCAGCACGACTGTATCTACAAAATTCTTTTCATCTTTGTTTTGATGGGTGAAGTTAAGTGCCAGAATATTTGGTTTATGAGTCATGCTAATTACAGCTTGGGGGTAGGAGGGCCAGAGGCACCAGGAAGAACAACAGAAAGAAGCATGTTCTGAAAAAATTATGCTGTGCTGGGTTTGCCCTATGAAGAGGGAGCTGGCTGTGCACCTTTCTGGGACCACATCAGCTTCTCAGCACCCACCTGTGAGGGTGCCCCTTGCTGGCTGGCTGCACCTGTCCTGGACAGGCAGTAACATCCTCAGACCAGGGGAAGCCCCACCCAAGACCTCCTGCACCCGCATCTCTCTGTCTCCCTGACCTCTTGCTCACTGGGAGCACTTCTCTTGACATTACAAGAGGCTCAAGGGAGGAGGGAGAGACTAAGAGGGGAGGGTGGGGTCCCTGGGAAACAGAACCTGGCTATACTTCCTGCCCCTGGGCACTTTCTCCATGGACAGCTGGGAGGCGGGTATTTGCAAACTTAAGCAGCTCAGGTCCCAGCCTCGGCTTGGAGAGCTGTGCACCTTTGAGCAAGTTACACCCCTTCTCTGGGCACAGAGATGCAGGTCCTCCAAGGGGTCCTCCATCTACTGCGTGTGGGCAAGTCATGAGCCTCTCTGAGCTCTTCAGCAGTGAGAGTGCCATTGATAGAATCGACGAGAATTGAATCCACATCTGCTCAGCGCCTGCCATGTGGAACACACACGGCTGCCATTTACCCTAAGCTCCTCTCGGCTCTCAGGTCAAAAGGGAGAGTGGGGAAGGGAGATGGGACAGGATAACTCAAGCCTCGGCCTCATCTCCCCTTCCTGTGTGTTTCTTCCCTCCTCTAGTTAGTGGGACATTGGGCAGGCCTCTCCCAGCAGCAAACGCAACAGTCAAGTGCATGTGTTTGCAACCTTGCATGTGGGGCTGACTGCGTGCTTTCCTGCACTATAAAAAGCAAAGGCCTAGCAGCCTTGGAGGACCTCACATCCTCCCCCGGGGACCCAGGATGTAGTTGTGGTTGAGAAAACTCAGTTTCTCAGGACACGCCTCATTTTCAAAGCTTGGAAAGAAGCAGCTCTAGAGTGCCGAACTGCCTCCATATTCCTGGAAACTCAGTGAGATGGAAGAGACAGACGAGTCGCGGAGGGAGGCTGCTTCCTCCCTCCCTTCCAAGTGGACCGGGAGGGCCCGTGGACGCCCACAGAGGACACGGGGCTGCCCAGGAGTCAGCGCGCTAGCAACCAGGCTAACACGATGTGGGTGCCCAGGGCAGATGGGGATCACACCTGTCCCCGTGAAAAGCCTAGAAAAACACGGTGGTACGTGGGGTCTCGACATAGAGAGGCTTTGGAGGTCCAGAGGCTTAACGGCAGCTGGGTGACTCGGCCCTAGGCCAGGGATGGTTCTGAGTGGTGCAGGCAGCTCAGGAGAGTCCCCCGGGAGAAAGGGAAATGACTTTCCCCTGTCCATGCTGAATCCCCTCCAGGAGCACCAAGGCCATTAGGTGCGGGGGCCAAAGTCAGCATTTCCTGTTCTGTGTGGGGTCCAAACTGGCCACCAGCAGGGCTGGGCAAACCTGTCTCTCAGGTGATCCAGGCAGTATCGGGATGGGGGGCCCCCGCTTGGTACAGAGGGGACTTGGGTACCATTCCTTTTTCTCTCACGCCTAGAGAAGTGTGAAGCAAGATAAACAGCCCACAAAGAAGAGGCAGGCACAATCATTCCTGACAGCATCCGGCTGCCACAGAGCCCCTGCTCCCTCGTCCCAGCGGGAGACGGAGCCCCTGCTCTCCACTGCACCTCCGGGCGCCGGACCAGCCCCGCAACTCCCGGTCCTTCTGCCCCTTGTCACGGCTGGCACCCCGGTCCCTCCCACTCCGCTCTGGCAACCCCCGCGCTGAAGCCGTGAGCAAGGGTGGAGCAGCCTGCGTCCTGTCCCGCCCGCCAGGGCCCCCACCTACCTCCAGCTGGCGTCCTGCAGCGGCCTCTCGGGGCTTAGAGCATCTCCCAGCGGCGGGGCCTCCTCCCAGCCAGGTCGGGGGTGGGAGGGGGAGACCAGACTTGTCAGAGGAGAGAGCCAGGAGGACAGAAAAAGTCCTCTGGGAAGAAGGTGCAGAAAGGGGGGTGGGTGCAGGCGACAGCGGGTCCCTGCCTTCCCGGCACCTTGACCTCCTCCGTTCCGAGGTCTGTCTGGCCAGAAGCGGAAGCGCGGTTTCTCGAAAGTCAAGGAAGAGACGAAGAAAGCAGGGCAGACTCATAAAGAGCAAACCCCAGCCAGATGTGAGCGGGGCCGCGGAGCCTCCAACGCTCCCAGCGCATATTATCCAAACAGCGGCCGCCGAGGATTAACTGTGTGTGTGCCCGCGGGCAGGGGAGAGCCAACACCGCCCTCCTCCTGGCCAGTCCGGGGAGCCGGCCCAGGCTGGGGGCCGTGGGTGACCACTCCCAGCCTCTGGAGGTCCCTCCAGGTGTGAGGGCGGCTGGGGGCCCAGGACAGAGAGGGTGGGGGACCCCGAGTTGCTGGGTGGTGGGAGATAGGTTCCAAGGAGTCCAGGGGGTACTTATTGGCAACCCTGTGGGATCAAGTCCCCAGACGGTGGCAGACCTGAGACACACTCAGCTGGAGGCTCCCCGCTGGGGTCCAGGGACCACAGATAGGTTTTGGAGAACCTGTGACCACCCCCCCCCCAAAAAAACAAAGCAAAGCTGTGTGTGCCTGCACGTGTTCATTGTGGGACAGGGAGGGTCTATTGCTTGATCAGATTCTTAGAGAACTCTGTGATCCAAAGGTTAGGAACCCCTGGCTGGGGGTGCAGATTTTCCAGAGGACAGTGTGGCCCCGGTAGGGCCAGGAGGGATGTCAGCTTTGCTCGGTCTCTATCAGCCTCTGGTTCCTTGATGGGAAACACAGGCCTTTCCCTCATCTCAGATGCAAGCTCTAACTGGGCTCCTCTGGCCCCGCCTCACACCCTGATAGCGCTCTAGGCTTCTGGGGAGCTGCCCTGGTCAGGCTGGTCTCCATCTGCAGACTGAGTCAAGTGGATAGTTCTGGCATCTTTTTTCCTTTTTTTTTTTTTTTT
>NW_023270494.1:3221444-3228200 GCF_011800145.1 Mirounga leonina
AAATTTTTATTTATTTTTTTTTTTAAAGATTTTTATTTATTTATTTGACAGAGAGAGAGACAGCGAGAGAGGGAACACAAGCAGGGGGAGTGGGAGAGGGAGAAGCAGGCTCCCCGCGGAGCAGGGAGCCCGACGCGGGGCTCGATCCCAGGACCCTGGGATCGTGACCCGAGCCGAAGGCAGACGCTCAACGACTGAGCCACCCAGGCGCCCCTATAGTTCTGGCTTCTTATATGGCAAGAAGAGGAAGGACCTAGCCAGAATAATGACATTCTGCTGTGGTGACAACAGTTTTCTTGTTGCTTCCTTCTGGACCGTGTTCCCACGTTCTCCCGGATCGGCTTGGATGTCACACCTGCAGCTTGTTGTTTGTCATCATCGCTCCGCCCAGGGGCCTCTCTCTCTGGCTACGTGCGGACGGGAGATGCAGAAACAGGGGTGCTGGTTTGGGAGGTTGCAGGCAAAGCGCGGAGACGGCACCCTACTCTCTCTTGCCTTGGGAATTCCTTCCTGCTGCTGCTAACCACGTGTCTGCCTGAAGGGCTGAGAAATCAAGAGGAAAGGGGGGCGTGCAAGTCTCACGCCCAGCAGGCACACCTCCGTGGAGATGGAAGAAGAGCACCTGTTCCAGGCGGCGAAGCCAGGAGGGCCAGCGGCCGCACCACAGAGACCCGGGCAGCCCACTGGCTCCTGTGGGAACAGAGGGAGAGATGCCCTGATCCTCAAGTGGCCCTGGAGAACTTCAAGGACTTCAATAACTACGGCAGGATCACATAAACGTGTCTCGTGGGAGATGGGGTTTCGGCTGGCGTTACAACAGTCAGGAATCATTCACGATCTTTGGCATGTGCCTGAGGCTTGGCAAAACTCACATCCCTGCCGGCTTATCGACACAGGAAACCCAGAGATAAGCTCGTCTTCGTTCCTGCACGCTTTCCTGGCCAACAAGACCCAGGCCTAGCACACTGGCTGACCTTCCCCTAGTGGCTCTGTCCTCAGCTGGCCTTCGCTGCAGGGATGGACGGGGGAGACACACAAGAAAAGCAGGAGAGACAAGTAGGCCACGTCTCCATGCAGCCCCTGCCGGACCTTCATCTGGGACCTTAGACAAGCTGGGTCTCTCAGAACTCCTATGAACCAGGAGACATCCTGAATGCAATGGGAAAGCTCCCCGTTGCCCTACCCCGGAGGCCCAGACTTCGGGAGTCCTGGTTCCACCCCAGGACTCCACGCACACAAAGCTGGGCATGTGGCTTGGAAGAGAAACAGATGCAGGGATTTGTCCCCTTTCTTTATGCCATCCGAGATGGCTTTAGTGTTGAAGAACTAAAAGACAATTATCTTTTTTTTTGAAGATTTTTTATTTATTTATTTGACAGAGACAGCACAAGCAGGAGGAGAGGCAGAGGGAGAGGGAGAAGTAGGCTCCCTGCTGAGCAGGGAGCCCGATGCGGGACTTGATTCCGGGACCCTGGGATCGTGACCTGAGGCCAAGGCAGATGCTTAGCCTACTGAGCCACCCAGGTGTCCCTGAAAGACAGTTACCTTAAAGATAATTCCGAGATGGGAATCCAGAGGCCCATTAGAGAGCAGAACTCTAGAAATACAGCCAGATAATGACCCTGTCTTCCAGCGGCAGCTGCTCGTCTAGCCGGAGGCCTTAAGTCCTGAGCCTAGGATGCTCCCCAACCTCCGAGGGCCTTAGTTTCCTTGTCTATAAAGCAGAGATAGGTCCAGGGTCTCTAATCCATAACCCATGCAGTCAGATGTGTTCAGAGTAAGATACAGATGTCTTTCAACGCATCTTACCCTGCCGGGCTCTGGGGCAGGGCCCCCTGCACCCGACGCTTGCATACCCTCACAACACTGCAGATCACACTCTTCTGCTAAAGTCCTTCATGCCAAACTCAGGGGGGGAAACCACGTTTTCAGAGCTTTTTGTATTTTGGGGACTTGGGGTAAAGGACTGTGACTCTGTAATTGTCACACGACTGATGAAAGGCCTGACGGAGCAGATACAAAGCACGAGAATGTTCGTGATAACCGTCATTATGGTAAGTATAATCTTCTTCCTTCCCTCCTCTTGGGTCGAGCCCCCACATTTCCCAGGAGGTTCGGAAAGGGATTACTCATATCTCTTGAGGCAGGAACCAGGAGGGTGAGGGGCACTGATATGAAATGTGGCAACAAGGACCTGGAGTTTCCCAAGATATCCGCATCAGACAGAAGGCTCAGGGGCGTGGAAACTTCCAGAAAAAAAGAAACTACAGTCTGAGCACATCTCGGGCATCACAGCCCACAGCTCAAGCCAACAGGCAAATGGGCAAAGATTCACCAGGCCAGTTCAACCCTCAATGAAAGAAACAAAATCTGTCACCCAAACACAGAGCTGGCCAGGTCCCTAATGCTCTGTCACCCACTTCATCACCGCCTTAAAACTGTAAGTAGGAAAGCGACACCGGGCAAGCCAGGGATGGTCTTACAGACTACTTGATTGTTGGTCCTCCATTAGGGCCATAGTGGCCTCAGGCAACCAGGGTGGAATGCTCCCAATTCAGCAAATATCTTCCCGTTGGAAAGTCCTGGCCAGAATTAAGGACAAGAGTCATGGCAAAAAAAAAAAAAAAAAAAAAAAAAATAACAAATCAGAACCCAAAGCCAGCAGCAGTGCCTGAGGGAGATTTCGTCAGCCCCGTGATGGGTCAGAGGCCAGGGCCAACCAGAATGATGAGCCCCCTCCCCCTCCCTGAGGTCTCTCTCTTCAGTTCCCAAGTGAGTTATAGGTCACACCCATCTTGGAATTCCCTAGAAGCCCACACCTCCCACACAAGGATGTCTGGGCCAAACATTTAATGGCTTCCTGAACCTTCCCAAGTGGCCCTTCATCCTCAGACAAGGGCAGCTCATGGGACGTAAAGCTCAGAGACTCACAGGGGGAGAGAACATTCCCAGGAGGCGGCATATTCCATGTCCTTCCCTGTTTGGCAATCCCTTCTCTCTCCCTGGGCATATCACTGCTGCTCACTGCATCTGTTTTCTCATCCTGGAAAAAAACTATGTGACCTCGGTTAACGTCTGTAAGACGCTGGGTTCCAGATAAGCACAGCCTGTCATTAGCAACACTGTGATTTTTTTCCCACTGTGGCCCCAGCATTCTGCCCGTCCCAGCTATTTTCGGCCGGGCTGCCCAGCCATCCCACAAGGGCAGAGAGCACACCAAAAACTTCTGCATTCTGTTCGGAAAGGGGGCCACAGGCAGGCTCAGATGGTGGCGTCCCACTGCCAAAGGGTGGGGGTGAGGGAGTCTCCGTGGAGATTGGGAAGAGATGGAAACTTGGCGTCCAGACCCAGCCTCCCTGGCCTCTGGCCCACACTCCGTGCTCCTGGATGGCAGAGCCTGCCTTCTGGAAGAATGGGGGCAGGTGGGGATCAGGACTGACAGCTGCAAGGACAGAACAGGCTCATCTGCTGCTTCACCAGCCCTCGTGCTTGTAGAAGACTTCTGTCTAAGGAGGACAAGCCTTTCTCTGGAAGCCCCCAACCCCCCATGGACTGGACGCAAAGACGAACCGTCAGGGAAAAGAAAGCACAATTGCAATCTGCCTTTTGCCATCTATGTACTTTCTGACTCCAAACAGGCATTCACTGTCCCATGCCTCAGTTTCTCCATCTCTCGGTGTTTACGTCCCTATAGTGGGAGTTCCTGCTTTGGCACTTTCAGAGATAACACGTAGCTATCACCATCAGGCAGCATTTTACTTGATAAATAAAATGGGAGGGCCCCCTGGTGGACTGCTCCATTCCAAGCCTTAACTATGAAATGAGTGAGCGAGGATGTAGGTAAACACATGATGGATGATTAAAATGAAGATTTTTTAGTCTTTTGCGTAGAGCCACAGAAACAAAAGGGGGAGAAAAGTTCTCGACAAAGGCCAAGGTGACCTCTCCAAGGATGCAAAGGAAGTAAGGAGAATTTAAATCACAGCAACACCTAGGTGCACAGGAAGAGCACTTTCTGGGCAGGGCCTCTCCAGGAAGGCAGGAAGGCGAGTGTCTATTCACTAGGAGATGCGAACACCATTTGACCTAGTAATCTTCCTTCCAGCAATTTATCCTACAAATATACTCACAGTTGTGCTCCAACATGTGAGTTCAAGGATTTGCCCTGAAGCATTGTTGTAATGTAAGAAGATCACACATATCCTTAGGGGCCTGGTAAAAGAAGTAACAGGACATCCACACAGTGGAGTACTATGCAGCTCTGTAGAGAAGGAAACACATCTCTACATAACCACACAGAACCAGCTGTGCCGTGAAGTGAAAAATTACAAACCTTTTTGAAAAACATTAACGGAGACCTAAGTAAATGGAAAGGCAAACCATGCTCTTGGGTAGAAGGCTCAACATCATAAAACTCTCAATTCTCAGGGCGCCTGGGTGGGTCAGTCGTTAAGCGTCTGCCTCCGGCTCAGGTCATGATCCCAGGGTCCTGGATCAAGCCCCGCATCGGGCTCTCTACTCAGCGGGGAGCCTGCTTCTCCCTCTCCCTCTCCCCCTGCTTGTGTTCCCTCTCTCGCATTGTCTCTCTCTGTCAAATAAATAAATAAAATCTTTAAAAAAAAAACCCTCTCAATTCTCCCCAAATTAATCTGTAGATTTAAAGCAATTCCATTCAAAACCCCCAACGTTAGGGGTGGATGGGATGTAGGAGGGGGGTGAGGGGGAATTGTCCTACAACACATGAAGGTTTATTACAAAGAGGTAAGAGTGAAGACAGTGGTATTGGAGCCGACAAGAGCAACTATACCAATACGACATAATAGAAAGCCCCTAAACAGACCCATGTATATATGGAAACTTGATCTATGACAAAAAATGGCATTACATACATGCCCAGTGGGGAAAGGATGGATTATTTCCTAAACATGACACTGAGATATTGGGGCATCTGCAGAAGAAGAAATATACATGGCCAAAAAACATAGGAAAGATACACAACTTCTCAGCAATCAGGCAATGAGAAGGCATTTAATGCCATCAGATTGGCAAATTGAACACACCTGATAGTATCTGTGGAACAACGGGCTCTCCCATCCATTGCATACAGTTTTATTTCATTTTTGTACAAGTTATAATAGGCATCTATATTGTTGAGGGATACACACCTATTTGCTAAAACTCTAACATAAAGCATGAGAGTGATTCAAGATCGCACTCACCTCCTGGGGTGGGAGGGGGTTTGGAAGGGGGAGGAGTATGGAGACCTTTCAAGATAGCAGGACTAGCCTTTTCTTTCTCAAGCTGGGAGGCATATATAGCTATAGATATCTTAGTAAATAAAAGGTTTGACTAATTTAAAATAATAGTAATATATGGTATATAGTTAGAACTCAGTTTCGCCTAACGTGAAACAAATCAATTCAAGAAGGGTTTGTCCCCTTTACACCCGCCAAAAATGCAGACCCGAGTGTTTAGCAAATTTCCATTTGGTTTTTTAAAAAGGTAATTTAATATACGCGTTTATGCTTTGTTTGTGTGTCACAAAATCTCTCTAACAATAACCACAAGAAACTAGTAGTAATAATGACTGCCTCTGGGCAGGGAATGTGGAACAGGGACGGGAGGGGTATTTCTCACTGGCCATCATTTACATAATTTGAATTTTTCTCTTGTGCATCTGTTACCTAACGGAAGGCTCTTGGGAGGCCCTGGGGTGGTTGCACTCAAGCCAAGGCTGAAGCTGCAGACCCACAGAGCACCAATCCTCGCCTAGCTGTTACCAGGCTTTTCTCATGATTTCTAAAATGGGCATTTTTGCAGGACTTGGTGGTGGAGAGCAGGGATGCCTTTTAATACAGTCCATTAAAATAGCTCAGGGGCCGGGGAGGGGACTGGAGAACCAGGGCGAACTGGATACCCTTATTTGGGAGGAGGTTCCTTGAGTGTGAATCAAGGGCAGGGAACCCACCCCCATCCCCAGCACCCCTCCCCGGCAGGACGCTCCAAGCCTGTAGACCTGCGCCCTGATCTTTGCTCTGGAAACGGATCAGCTTTCCTAAGTAGCCGATCAGAAGAGTAGAGGGGCTCTCTGATAATGAGGGTGGCAGAAAAGGGTCCGCGCTTCCCCGCCTCCCGGGACACGACAGGGGCCGACAGGGCCAGGCAAGAGGTCCTAAAATCTCAGCTCGCGAAATCACCCCCGCCTCCCGCTTTTGCTGGGCCAGGGTTCCAGAACAAAGCGGTGGAAGGGGTCTGCGGGGTGGTCCCGGCGCACGTCTGCTCCCCTCCCTCTAGTCCCGGCCCCCGGAGAGGCTCGCCGAGCAGTAAAAACTACAACTCCCAGCAGTCCCGCCCGCGCCGGCGCGCAGCCGCGGAGCAGAGGCTGCCGGGAGCGCGTCCCGGAGACCCGGCGAGCGCGCCGGGCGGAAGTCGGCCGCCCGCAGGGTCCCGGCCTTGCCGCAGGGAGGCCCCGCCGCCCGCGGGCCCCGGAGCCAGTCCGCACCGGGTGAGTGACGGCTGCACCCGCGGCCGCCGCGCCCTGCCTCGCGGCGGGCCCACGCCGCCGCCTCCCACCCTGCCACGTCCCGCCCCCGGCCCTCGGACTCCCGAGAAACGGTCTCCTTCGTCCGACGGGCGGCGGACACCTCCCCCTCCGACTTGAGAGACGCCCCCTTGACTGACTCACAGGACTCTCACTGGCTCTGACTCGTGCGGGACACCCGCCCCCCCCCCCCCCCGTGCGGGGCCCCCCCCCAC
>NW_023270494.1:3228600-3287546 GCF_011800145.1 Mirounga leonina
GCCCCCCGCCCCATGATCGCCCCTTCTGTGATCGCCGCGTCTCTCCTCTCCCACTGGGGAGCCCTCCCCTCTCAGGGGGGTACTTTGTCACACCTGCAGCAGGCCAGCCTCCCCAAACCCAGGCCCCACCTGCCTTCCTGTGGCAGCCAGACTGTGCACCCTCCTCCCGCCCCTGCATCTGGCCTGATCCTCGCATCCCTGGGCTGTGGCGCCGCCGGCTCCATCCTGTTGCATGGTGCCTTCCCTCTGCCCTGTGTGTCTCCAGGCTTGGCGGGCCCCGGGACTCGCAGTCACTCTCCTGTCTGCCAGGTCCAGCCTTCTCCCAGGCCCCTTAGTGTCCCCGGGAGACCACCGTCTCTGAGCGCACCAGCCTCACTGGTCACTGTTGTCCTAGAGTGATGCTTGACTGCTAGCACGTTTTCCACAAAGCGTAGGTTTGGGACCATGCGTCGGCTGATGTCAGCTGACTCTTGCTGGCCCCTCAGTGTAAGGACCAAAACTTGGCAAAAGCATAGGGTCACAGGAGAGTCCGTGAAGAGGAAGCAGGTGCTGCAGCCTCTCCTTCCTCTCCCTTTTCAGAGCTGTACCGGACAGATCTCCCCCCCCTCCCCTCCCGCCCGAGCTCCCAGCCCCACCCAGAGGCCGCTGAGCAGGACAGTCCAACCTGGACCTGAGGGCTCAGCGGCCAGCGGCCTCCCGGGGCCCCTCCCTGACAGCCTCAGTCAACCTTCTATTCTGGCCTCCGGGGCCCCACTGAAAGATACACTGATGGGCCAGTCTTCTCCCCTCTGGACTGGGGCGATGTCTCACCCTGGGCGGGGTGGGCTGGGGAAGGGGGGAGGACTCCCGTGAAGCGTGCGTCTGTTCAGGCAGCGGCCTGGAGACTGAGCAGTCTCGGTGTTCTCGCTGGACCTGATCATAGAAGGCGTGTTACGCCCCAGGGCGGTGAAGAAAGTCCTAGACTTGCAAGTGTACAGGAGCCACTTTGTGTCCCCTATGATCCCTCAGTCGAGGTGTCCATCTGAGCATTTGATGCCTTCTGTAGCTAAAGCCTTCTTGCCCCTAAAACTGTCCCCCGACTGTGGTTCCGGCCACACTTCCACGGCCACAGCCGGGTAGTGGATGTGTTGGTTTCAGCTGTTGGTGCAACTGTGCACCTCATCCGCCCTGCTTCCTGAGCCACAGAGGTGATGCGGACAGACCCGGAGTGTGACGGGAGCAGGCCTCGCTCTGGCGGTGTGCCCCCCCCGTTCCCTGTGTGTGGCCTCTGAGGTGGGCTTGGGCAGGCTCACAAGTACCCAGCCCCTTTCATCTGAGTCTTAAGACCCTCTGGGCAGCTGTGTGGCATCCTCACGGCAGCCACCTAGAGTCGCTATGCAGATACCTGAGTGTTTCCTCTTTCAAAAACGGCATCTCAGATCTGAGACAGCGGTCCAGCATCCTGAAATGGATCAGCACCGTGACAGGGACGTCATTTCTGTGTCGTGTAGACATTTGTGGAATGGTACCTGGGACACTGGAGGGAAAATTTAACAAGTGCTCTTTTCCTTTCACTGATACTGTGGACTGTGGCTTTAGGACTTTAATGTGGATTTTCCTTCTCATGAGACCAAGACAATTATTTAGACAAAAACATCCTGATAATAGGGAAATCTGGGAAGATGTTCAGTTTTTCTTTTTGTCTATGTTTCTTTTGACTCCTGCTTGTTTATCTGTAACAAGTGCAGTCATTACCTGGAACTCACAGCTTGGGGTTTCCAGGCAGAGTGCCGCTGCGTCCATGTTCACCTGGGGACATGCCGTGGGGAACGAGGCATCACGCAGACCCTGAGTGACAGTGTGGAAGTGTTAGAGCCCAGTGCATCCAGAATGGCTGCAGGGGGTCCTGCCGGGCTGTGTGCGTCCTGCCCTGCTGACCACTGTGTCCGAGGGCCCGGCCCTGGGGAGAACAGGACAGAAGATGGGTTCGGGCAGGTGCAACCCCACTGATTTGGGTGGATGGTGGAATTTTTATTGCGTCCCCTTATTTTCAGGCTCTCTGGAAAACAACCCTGATAATGGGGAGTGTTGCTTGGGACGTGGCTTTCGACTGGAAGGGTAACTTTTGCTGAAAGTCCTCGTGACGTATAATCTTGACACCACGTCACACCCAGCCCTCCTGTGATGTAGTAAATGCAGACGGTGCCGGGCCCTGGAGCTGTGCCACCCACGCCGTGGACAAAGCTGTGCGTGGGTGGTCCAGCCCCTGGGAAAGCTGGACATCCTTTCCCTGTCTCCCTTCTGTGGTTGGCAGAATAACAGCCCCCCAAGATGTCCACGTCCTAACCCCCAGAACCTGCAAGTATGTGACGTGACAAGGGGGGTCGAAGGTAGCAGATGGAAGGAAGGGTGCTCATCAGCTGACCTTGAACTAGGAAGCGCATCCTGGATTATCTAGGTGGGCCCAGTGTAATCATGGCTGGAGGAAGTAGAAAACAGAGGCAGAAGAGCAGGGGTGGGGGTAGCAGAGAGACGCAGAGACGGATGTTGCTGCTTGGAAGGTGAGGAGGGGCTGCAAGTCAAGCACCGCCCGCACCTCTAGAAGCAGGAGCCGTCCAGGAGGAGGGTTCTCTGTGGGAGCCCCTGATTTTAGCCCAGTGGGGCCCGTCAGACTTCCGTCCTGCAGGGCTGTGAATAAGTGTGTGGTGTCAGGCCGCCACATCTGCACGGAGTGCTCACAGCAGCGGTAGAAACCCCACTTCTCTCAGGTGCTTGGCTTATAAACAAAACACAGCTGAAAAAGAAGTTATCCTGAGCTGTGTTTAACTTGCTTCAGGAAGCAGTCATGAGTACCTGCTGTATGCAGAGTAAGGGGGTGGGAGGTGCAGCGTCTCAGCCGTTAAGGAAACTGCTATCAGGGAGGAGCACCTCAGTTAGTCCCTGAAGGACAGACTTGGCTAGTGTGACTCGTTCCTTCCTGGTTTCCTTCTGCTTCTCACCCCCGTCCAAATTCGAAATGAAATTTTCAAGTAAATACAGTCTTGGTGAGTCCAAAGCAGGAGAATGCCTTGAATTGGGTAACATTTTCACGGAGCCTGGCCCGCAGTGGGTGTTTGATGTTCACTCCACTGAGACACACCCACACTCTTGGAGACTCTGAAGCCCCGGGCCTCTGTGTCACTCTGACGAGCGCAGGGTCAATAGCTGATCTCTTTCCTCTCCAGCCAGGAAGTGCACGTAGGCAGAAAGCAGAGTGGGAACTCTGACCTGCCTGCCGTCTGGACATGAGCTCTGGAGGACCGTTCAGTTCACAGACCGCGGTGGGGAAGGGGAGGCAGCCGCTGTGCAGGACGGAGGGCCTGAGGAGCCCAGGCACAGTCTGAGGGGGGAGGCAGAAGAGGCCTCCTTATCTCAGTGCTGTGCTCTTGCTTCCTGCCCCTCCTAGATCCTGAAAGGGAGGAGTTTTACTCTAGCAGCTGCAGTTAAACCTGCTTGTTCTGCCACCTGCCACACACCTGAAGGAAGAGGAGAAGGAGACCCTCTAGGCTGTGGGCTGTGTCGGGAATGGCTGCCACCTTTCATTCGAGCCTTCTGTAGAGTCCTGTGGTGGGCCTAAGGATGGCCTGAGAAGGTAGGGGTGGCCGCTCCCCCCAAGGGCCAGGACAGGAGCGTCTCCCTGGCAGTGCCACTCCCCTTGCAGTCCAGGGACCCACTTGGGAGTGGAAAGACACAGGGTTACACCTTGCTGTTTCAGGCCTGTGTTATAAGGAAGTACTGGTGAAAGAAACCAGAAATGTAGGGGTGTCAGTGAGCCATTCTTGACACCTGTCTGAAAAAGAGGGGGTGGGGAAGGCAGTTGGGCCTGGAGCAGCCTGGGTGGTGGTGATTCCTCTGGGTGGCTCTTTCCAGGGACCTTGCCCTGCCGCGTGGCTTGCGCAGGAGAAAGGAAGCCAGCAGGGGTGCAGTCCCTGGGGGATTCTGAACGGGAGAGAACTGGTTGCAGGCCCACCTGGACAGGCGAGTGTGGCCAGCCTGTCCGTGTCCGGACGTGACGTTTTACCGTAGCAGCTTGGTTCTAATTTTCCTGGAGATATAAAGTCAGCCCATTAGGCTGCAGGTGGTGGGGCTGACAACCTTCTTGTCACAATACAGCAAATATTTAAACTGCTTAGAGCTTTCAGGGGTGTGGGCAAGGAGAGAGCTTCACACGGGCCCCTCTTCTGGGAGCAGCTTTGTCCATTTTATACTCACCTTCACTGGCACATTTCAGTTGGTGTTCATGGCTGGAAGTTTGGGGGTGGGGGGGTTGGTTTTGTTTTTGTTTTTAAATAAAAACACAAGCTCTTGTTCTGCACAAGACAGGCAGTTCACCGTCATCTGGGTGTGAGCCAGCCTGGGGTTGTGGAGAACAAATGGGGGAGCTGAGGAGTTTGTCCTTTAGTGGGACAGCTTTGGGATCTGGCAAAGAACTTTGATCCAGATTCACTTTTTAGAAAAATCATTCTATCAGTTGTGTGGAGGATGGATTTGAGAGGGTCTAGACCAGGGACCTGCACACTTTTCTGTGGAGGGACAGGTAGTCCAAATGTTCAACTTCGCGGGCTGTAGAGTCCTTCACATTGCTGCCATGCTCAGTACGTACAGGATGGGCCAGCCCCTTCTCCTCAGGTTTACTTACAAAGCTGGGCCCTCTGGGCAGGTGGGCAGAGGTGCTAGCGAAGTGATGAGGGAAGCAGGCAGACAGGAGCAGGCCATCTGTGCCGCGTCCTGCAGCATCTGACTCAGCTGGCTGTGCGGCTCTGGGCACTGTTATATCACAGTTTACATGCAAAGGAGCTGAGGCCCAGAGATGCCAGCTGGAGCAGCTGGTGAATGGCCTAGTGCTGGTTGGACCTGGATGGTCTAGATCACCAGGAGGCCATGGTGGGGTGGGACCCAAATCCAGAGCCGGGGTACAGACCAGACCAGTAAGGGCGCCTGGCACCTGCTGGGATATGGGGAGGCAAGAAAGTGATCTAGCTGTTCCCTAGGATCTTTCTGAGGTCTGGGAGTGTCCTTGGCTGGCCAGTAAATTCCTGAGGGAGCCCGTTCTGGTGCCTGCAGGCAGACGAGGAGGCTCAGCAGCTGGGCCTGCTGGGCCTGGAATTCAGGGGACAGGTGCAGGCTAGGAAGGCGTGGGGAGCCCTCACTGTGTGGTTGTGCCCCTGGAGATGGAGATCATCTCAGGGAAGATTCAGAAGAGGTGGGTGGCAGGGAAGGACCTACAGCCTCGGGGGCTGAGGAGAGACAGGAGGAAGAGGATCTGGGAGAGTGTCACTGTGCAGTCTCACAGTCCCTGCTGGCAGGAGGTTTAGCCGTGGGACATGGAACATCCTGGAGGGACCAAGGGGTGGTTGCTCTTCCAGGGTGGTGAGGGACAGGGAGGGACCAAGGTGTCACAGAGTTGGGAGGGGTTCTCTCTCCATTTATTCAGAATCGGAGCTTCACCATTGCTCTTCAGGATGGTGAGGGACAGGGAGGGACCAAGGTGTCAGGGGTTAGGGGTGGTTCTCTGTTCACTCATGGATAATCACTCATCTACAATATTTATTGGGTGCTTTCAGCATACCTGAGAGTATAATCTGGGATCAAATGGCCACTCGGGTGGCAGATTTGGACACGTATGTAGAAGGTGAAGGAACCAGAAGAGCAGGCATAGCTGAACTGTCCCCAAGCGGCAGGATGGGGGCTCTTTTTTCCTGGAGCGCCTGGACCAGGGCCAGGCAGCCTGATGCATGGGAGGTGTGGCCCTAGGGGCTCCACCCTCGGGCCCCACATCATCTGCGGGAAGCAGCGGGCAGAAGATGTGACGAGATGACCAGTGGCAGGATGGCGACTCAGGAACAGAGAGGGGGCAGACCAGGGTCAGTAGGACGACACATCAGTGATGACACCAGGCTACCACTCCGTGTGACAGCCAGGGGCCAGATGCAGGGCTGTGGATTTGTGGTCTGACCGAGGTGGGGCCCAGGGCTGGAGCTGATGGGCTGTTGAAGGTGTGGGCGTATTTGTCGTTCCTTCGGCAAATGTGTGCGGAGTTTCCACTGTTGGCCCCACCGTGGGCCAGGGGAGTAAGCTCGCAGTGGGCCAGTCCCTGCCCGGTGGCACTAAGGCAGAGCTGAAGTAATTACGTAAGTTGCAGAGGGCGGTGAAGAGAAGGAGCTGGCTGCCATGCTGGGGAGTGGGCAGGCACGCGGGGGCCGGCCCCGGGGGGAGCGAGCAGTCAAGTCTTCCTGAAGGACATCCAGAAAAGAAAGTGAGGCAGCCGGGCAGGGGTGCATGAGGCCCGCAGGGGCGGTCAGCTGCAGAGGAGCCGGCTCAGAGGGGTGAGGTCCCCCGGCAGGGGCCCCATGGTGGCGAGGGTTTACTCCTACAGCACGCGGTGACGTGGTCTGATCTGCTCGCGTGGATAGCAGGGGTCGCTGGCTGGGGGGGACAAGTAGGTCAGCAGGGAGGGGCGTGGCGGCAGGTGAGGGGGGGGAGGGCTGGGAGGGGTGACCGAATCAACAGGCCTGCTGTCAGAGCAGCTGCTGTGGAAGGAGGGGGTTGCCATTCCTAGGGTGCTCAAGGTGCTCGTGGTTCAGAACTTTTGGTCGCAGTATAATCTCGCACAGAAAAGGGCATCTCCCAGGGTTTCAGTGAAAGTTTTGCCCCTGGGCACCTGCGAATGTGGAGGCTCCCCCATCACCAGCACTATTCCTGAGGGGAGTTGGGGGCGAGGAGGTGTGGGGAGAGGGAGTAAGACTTACTTGGCAGTCGTAAGTTCTGAATGCGTTAGGAATCCAGGCAGAATTTGGAACAGGAGGTGAGATGTAGGAGTTGAGAGCTCAGCGGCCACGTCATGCAGGAGGATGGACGCTGGGTGGCTTGGGCCCAGCCGTGGTTTGTGAAGGCCTGGGGTTGGGCGCAGCAGAGGAGGGGCAGCGGCCGGGACCCCTGTTTCCCAGCCAAGAAGGCTCAGCCACCAGCTCTGTGGCCACAACCGAGCCGATTCCTGGGAAGGAGGGAGCCCTCGCCCAGGAGGGAAGCCTGGGACCAGCACCTGAGGTGAGAAGCCGGAGAGCTTCCCGAGCCTGCCCCAGCTCCCCACCCCCTGCATGGCACCCTCCTGGTGCCTTGCTCGCTCCTTAGAGGTCCCTTTTCAGCACCTGATCCTATGGTCAAAACCTAAACATCTGTCCAAAAGCAAGAGAAGAGAAGGGCTGGCTTCCACGTGGAACCGTTGCCATGTTTTTCCACCCTCGGCGCCAGCGGCCTGTGGTGCGGACAGGAGCTCCTCAGTGGGCCCCGCAGGCGGGCTGCATGGACTGGGGCGCAGGGGAGGTGCCCGGGTGGTGTGGAGCTGCCCAGTCCCCGCCCTTCCCCGCTGCCGCCTGGCAGTGAGAGGACCATCTGCCCCTGAAGTCCCGCTGTTGGTTGGTTGGGGGCAGGAGGCAGAAATGCCCCTGTGGTCCAGCCAGGGGACTGTCTTAGGCCGGGACAGACTGAGTGACAGCTCAAGCCAGAGCCTGAGAGGCGCAGCCCAGGGCTGATGCTCCGCTGATTCTGCTCCCCCAGCTTGGCAGCTGCCCTGAGACAGACGCTGGCCTGGCGCCGCTGTGGCCACGCCGGCCAGGCTGCGTGGCCTACGCTGGGGACGTGAGTGGGGGGCTGTGGCCACGCCAGCCAGGCTGCGTGGCCTACGCTGGGGATTGAGTGGGGGGCAGGTGGTGCAAAACCGCACTCCCGGCACCTCGGGAGCAGGGCCAGGGGCCCAGGCCAAGCCAGGCCCCAGGTGAGGCCAGCCGTCCTTGGGGGCCGGTGTGCTGACGCTGGGCTCCAGGCTGTGAGGGCCGGCCAGACGCTGCATTAATAGAAGGGCGCCAGAGGACAGACTTTGCCAAAAACGGACGTATTTCTGTTTAGCTTAATCTGTTTTATACTTATATTAATATTACAGAAACCTAGCCCGGGAGGAAGTCAAGCCTCACCGGGTGAGCGTGCATCTGCTCTGTGCGCTGTCCTAGGAGCGCAGGACGCAGCGGGGCGCACTGATAGCTACGCAGCGTGTTGTTGCCGGGGTGGCAGATGCTGAGGAAGGCGATACGGGGGTGCTGTTGGGAGCAGAGCCCTCAGGGAGAGCTTCTCGAATGAGGTGACATTTGATGAGCACACACGTCTGGGCCCTCTCTGCCGCCCTGTCCTGTCCAGACCCCTCAGCTCCCCCACTCCCTCCCTCACCTGCTGCTGCTCCCTCTCCTGAGCTGGTAAAGCACCAGCCTACGCAGAACTTGCCCTCACTGGGCTTTCTGTCTTGTCATTTGAGACAGCAGAGGAGATGGAATAATTTTGCTTTGGAGAGACTTCTCCCTCTACTGAATAAGAGTAAATAAAGATATTGCTAGAATCAGGGTTTAATTAAGCCAAAGAAGTAATAATAGCCACCAAGTAGTGGCCGTGCAGTTCTGGGAAAGGCAGCCTTCAGGTAATTAGAAAGCCACTGTGCTTTGCAGGTCGCTGACCCCTGTCCTCTCTGTCTGGGTGCCCAGGTCCCGCCTGCCCTTCAGTCTGATGCCCGTCCAGCCCTCCAACCACCTGGAATGGAATGAGCCTATGCACTCCCTCCGGATAAGTGTGGGGGGCCTTCCGGTGCTGGCGTCCATGACCAAGGCAGCAGATCCCCGCTTCCGCCCCCGCTGGAAAGTGATCCTGCCATCCTTTGTGGGCACTGCTGTCCTCTGGCTGCTGTACTCGCACCGCCCGCCCCCAGGCAGGCCCCCCGCACCCAACGCCCACAACTGGAGGCTCAGCCAGGCACCTGCTGACCGGTATAATGACACCTACCCCCTGTCTGCCCCCCAGAGGACGCCGGGTGGGACTCGGTACCGAATCGCGGTTATTGCTGACTTGGACACAGAGTCTAGAGCCCAAGAGGAAAATACCTGGTTCAGTTACCTGAAGAAGGGCTACTTGACCCTGTCAGACAGCGGGGACAAGGTGGCTGTGGAGTGGGACAAAGGCCACGGGGTCCTCGAGTCCCACCTAGCTGAAAAGGGGCGGGGCATGGAGCTGTCTGAGCTGATTGTCTTCAACGGGAGACTCTACTCTGTGGACGACCGGACAGGGGTCATCTACCAGATCGAGGGCACCAAAGCCGTGCCGTGGGTGATTCTGTCCGATGGCGATGGAACCGTGGGGAAAGGTAAGTCGGGCCCTCTCTGTCTCCGGCTTTGGCTGGGGTGTTGGGGGACAGGTTTGGGGTGACTGTCTGCCAGTTTGGTTTGCACACGTGTGGTAAAGCATTCACACGACCAGGAGGAGGGACCACCGGGTAGAGCCATCTCCCTCCTGCTTCTGACCCACGGCCGCCCCACCCCAGGGCCAGCCTCACACCAGTCGTCTCTACAGTAGGAGCTTGTTCCTAGAAGCCTGGCCGGGAAGCGGGTCCCTTCCAGGACAAGTTTGTGGGCCCTGTCCTCTGCCACTCTCGGCGCTCCTGGGAACGGGTCCCTTCTTATATCTTCAAAGGTATCTTCAGAGCACGCGGGAATGACAGCCCCCAAGCGTCTTACCTTTAAAGCCATGGTGTCAGATTGCTCCCATTTTGAACTGAGACTTTATTGGTAAACGTAGGCAGTCTAGCACTCCTTTCTGAAAACACAGCAGCAGGAGGGTCTGTGCGTGAGTGGCAGTGACTGCGCCCGAGTGGGATCCGAGCTTGGAAATCCTCTGTGACCCGCTGCTCTGCCGTGTGCTGGAAAGGAATTACCGCTTTCAGGCAGCGGGGAGCACAGAGCTCTAAGAGAGAGCCAGAGTGGCTCCCCAGATGGGGAAGGGGCAGGGAGGCGCTGGGCGCGGGCGGGGGGAGCTGACAAAAGCCTCTGTGCTTGCCCCCGTTCCCTTGGGGGGTGGGGTGTCTGCACCCTCCAGGAAGCTAAATGCTGCAGGCCTCTCTCAGGTCAGAAAAGCAACTAGCTGGGCCCATGAGGCACACGCTGTCTGCCAGCCCTCCCCGCGGCGAGAAACCCCCTTCAGTGCTTGCCCACGCCTGGGGCAATGGGCAGGGCACTATCTGGACCAAGTTTCAGAGAAGATACTGGTTGCCCACTTCCTGCCTTAGTCTGTCAGCATTTATGGGCAGCCATTGTAGTTCTGTTCTTCCCCATTGGATCAGGAAGAAAGCAGAGGCTTGGGTTGTCCTGTGGTCAGTTCATCAGAAAGGATGGAAGGCCTGATAATGGAGAGGGTCTTTTCTCCAAAGTGACCCGGGAATGCTGGCGAGGCCCCTGGGACCACACGAACTCAGCAGGTCCCTCCAGAGCCACCTGCAGAGAAGCATTATGCAGGCTGCTGCCATTTCTCGGGGCGGGCTGCAGCTCTGGGTCTTCAGGACCAGCAAGAAGCTTGCAAAACATCTGGGAAAGCAAGCACAATTTAGAACACAGGGTGCAGGGGGATAGCATCCCACACAGCCTGAGTGCACTGCAGCCTTCAGATTGGGCTCACAGCAAATAAACCTGTCTAAGAGGATAAATGCACTGATCGGAGCGAACTCTGTGAGCTCCCACCAGCCCCTCTTAGCTCCGGCTACTGGCACTTCCCCTGCTCTTAGTGGGCACCGGGCACGGTTGTGAGGAAACACTCTCTGCCGTAATAATAACCCCAAGCGCTTCCTCTTGCCCTGGGTTGGAGGTGATCCTGAGGTTGGGGCATACAGCTTGAGAAACAGAGCTTGGGGATCAGAGGAGATTGACAAGTGGCTGGCTGGGCCTTTGGGAGTGGAGGGGTAGGTGAGGTGCCAGCAGCAGGAGCCTTTTGAGTCAGTTTGGGAAAGGCTGTTCCAGCAGAGGGTTCCTGGATCGAGTGGCCAAAGAGAATGTGACCGCTTCTAGAGGGTGGGGAGGGGGGAGACTAGAAGGCGGAGGGAGGTGCCCGGCTGCTGACCCTCTGGGAATGGAGCCCTGAGCCAGGCTGTCCTGCCCCCCACCCTCTCATCATTGCCTCGCGGGAGGTCCATCATGGGTGACCTCTGATGCCTAAGGCTGCTGGACCCCACAGGAACCTGGGGAGCCGAGGGGTGGCTGTCACCTCAGGCATGCCCCCTTGTCTCCCTGTCCCCAGGCTTCAAAGCGGAGTGGCTGGCTGTGAAGGACGAGCATCTGTATGTGGGCGGCCTGGGCAAGGAGTGGACCACCAGCACGGGGGAAGTGATGAACGAAAACCCCGAGTGGGTGAAGGTGGTGGGCAGCAGAGGCAGCGTGAACCACGAGAACTGGGTGTCCAGCTACAGCGCTCTGCGGGCCGCTGCAGGGATCCAGCCTCCAGGTAAGGGACTGGCCCCGCCTGGGGGGCATCTGAGATGCTGGTGTGCTGTGCGTGCGCTTCCTGCGAGCGTTTGCTTCAAACCACAGCAGTGTCGTTTCGGGCTCAGTTTTGATGATTTCTGTCTGTGATGACTGCTCCCAGCAGGCCAGTGGCTTCTGGGGACAGATGAGCCGTTTGCTCTTCCTCACTCGCCCCGACAGATTGCCTCCCGCTGTCTCAGACTGCAGCCCCCTCCTGCCGAGCTCTCTGGCTGTTCCCTGAGGGCGGGGCCTGGGCCTCGCCCCTGACCCAGTAGAAGCAAGGTGGACAGGGCTTGGGCTCTTCGCCTCGCCTCCAAGGGTGGTCGTGGTTTGTGGTGGGGAGTCGTGATGCTCGGAGCGGCCAGGCAGCTCTAGGCTTGGGGAGCATGAAGCTGAGGACATTGCTTCACCCCCAGATAGAGGGTATGCTACTTCCTTTTCAACTGAAGGCAGCCTCTCCCCCAACCCCGATCTCTGCCTCACCAGCCAAACTCGCTCGTTTATCTCGCTCCCTTCCCCCGGCCCCGCCCTCCGTGTTCCTTAGCACCAGGGAGGCGGAAGTGCAGACAGAACTCATGGCCACAGGTGACCAGAGATGGGGCGCCAGGGACAGAACGGCCTGTGTGGTCTTTGTTACTCTGGGTAATCGAGAACGAGGACAGGTGGAGAGGCCTGTAGGACAGAGGGAGGTCTGAAGAGGATCGAACAGGGACGCTGCCCCAGTGGACGGGACAGGCCACCTCACAGCGTCGGCAGCGGGAAGCCTGTGCGGGGACGGAGGAGCTGCAGGCGTGCTCCTGCGTGGCGGACGGTCCTGCCCACACCCAGTCGGCGGCGGGGCGGGGCCAGGCCCACCGGGTGGGCTGGTGACCTGTGGGTCTGTCGTGTGTCCCCAGGCTACCTCATTCACGAGTCTGCCTGCTGGAGTGACACGCTGCAGCGATGGTTCTTCCTGCCGCGCCGGGCCAGCCACGAGCGGTACAGCGAGACGGATGACGAGTACAAGGGCACCAACCTGCTCCTGAGTGCTGCCCAGGACTTTGGCGACATCTCCGTCAGCCGCGTCGGGGAGGTGGTCCCCACGCACGGCTTCTCCTCCTTCAAGTTCATCCCCAACACTGACGACCAGATCATTGTGGCCCTCAAGTCTGAGGAGGACAGGGGCAAGATCGCCACCTACATCATGGCCTTCACACTGGACGGGCGCTTCCTACTGCCAGAGACCAAGATCGGCAACGTGAAATATGAAGGAATAGAGTTCATTTAAATTTACAAAACTCAAACCGGCAAGGCCCAGAGGTGGACAGTCTTCAGCTCCATCAGGACTCGAATTTTATAAAAACCAGAGGACGGCACTTTTCTTTGGTGTTTTGTTTTGCTTTTTTTTCCTTTTTGAAACTCCGAGGTGTGCGCCTGATTCAGGGAGTTCAGCCCCAGGGTGCCTGGAGCGACGAAGCCCAGAGTCCTCGGAGCTGGGAAAGGGGCCTGGTCCCCGCAGTGCACTGACCCGTGTGTGCGCTGCCATCTGGTGGTGGGAGCTGGTCCCTGCAGGAATCCTAAGCTGGGACCCCTCCTTTGTAACCCGGCCTCGCCCTTCTTCCATCCGACCTTCCTTTCTCCTCTTTCTGTTTGTTCTTCATTCAATAAATGTTTCTTGAGCTCCTACTATGTGTCAAGCACTGTGCTCCCTCTGGGAACGAAATAGCGAGTCCGAAGTGGACCTGCCCGTCAGGAACTCCCAGGCCACCTCCTTTTCTTCCTTCTTCGTGAACTTCGTGCATTAAATCCACTTCTCCAAGTTCCTGGAAAAGAATCTGTCTACACTGCAGAGAATTATAGGGCTGTGTGGGTGAGGGCAGGCCTCCAGGGACGCATCTGCCCAGATTCTGCAGGAAAGGACACAAGCTTGCTCGTTTGTCCTCAGCCTCACATCAGACAGTCTCCACTTCATGTGATCCACTCCAGTTTTTCCCTTCAGGAAAATTCTGTGGCCATGCAGCACTTTGAAGTTGTAATTATTAACTTAATTGAACCAATTTCCTTTCTCGGAATCACCAAACCTGATCACACAGAGCAAAGTCCCATAGTTAACAACTTCATTTCCAGCGGTGGAGGAGATTGGAATTAGGTTCTGACAGTTGGTAAGACAAGTTTTTAAGCGTTTCCAAGTCCTTGGTCAAAGGACACAAAGGTAAAACATTGCTTTTTATGAGCAACTATCGGAAGTTGTCATGCCTTTAAAGACTTCCACAAATGATTATCTTACTTCCTGACCCAAGTGGCACCCTACGTTCTGCCACGCCCGCCCTGGGTCCTGGGCGCTGAGCTCTGTCCTCCGGGGGTTAGCAATGATGCCCTCCTGGCCCGATGGCTTCTGTCCCCTGACCCTTTATTCCCCCTTCTCTGGGGAGCTTTGAAGTCTTTTCTCTGGAAACTTCGCACAAACCCTGCTTGTCTGCATCCCTTGGCCTCTTCTCCATGCTCCAGGGCAAAGGCAGAGGGTTTAGGACAGGTCAGCCAGGACTGGAGCCAAGAAGGGCCCCACCATCAGCCCGCAGCGCCCCTTTCCTGAAGTTCCCTGTCCCCTCAGGGGGATGTGGGGTGCCGTGATGGCCCAGGAAGGGCCATCAGACTTTTCTCACAGACTCTAATACAGCTGCTAGGAAGGAACCCAGCGAGGATCCCTTTTGCGCTGCTGTGTTTCTTCCAGTATAAAACATCTAGCAAAAGAATGTGACACGTTTCTCTGGAACTCGGCTCCTGCTGGACATAGCCTGGAAGGCCCGAGTCTTTTCTGACTTTGCCTGGCCGGGCACCCCAACCCACTTCCTTGATAAATGTCACTGATGATGGGGCTGTGAGTTTTTAAGACACAGGCGAAGTGAGGAAGGTCGGAGGACTTGGGACAGTCACTCAGTTGAGACCTGTCAGCCATGGCCTAGGTGCCCCGAAGAGCATTCTCACCATCAGTGATTTTCGACTCTTTTAAAGCTAGACATTTTTTTGTTTCTCTATCTGCTGCTGTCAGCATAATGATTGTGTTCCTTCCAACTGGAGCCATTGTTTTGTAAACAATAAAGTGCCAGAGGGGACTGTGTGTTCTCTTTGTCGCCTGGTCTGTGTTGGCTGGGGGCCAAGGGCCTGCGCGGCTCACAGAAAGGTGCGCTCTGTCCTTCTGTTTGGGGCCTGGGGTCTGACATGCCATGGGAGTTCATGGGACAGGCACCATCGCAGATGGGGAAAGACTTCTGGAAAATGAATCATCCAGTCCCGACTTTTCCTGAATCTGAAGAAGCGCTTTTGGTTGTGGTGGTTAAGAATATGACTGTGAAGTCACTCGCAGGCTCCAGTCCTGGCCCTGACACTGGTGCTGTGTGACCTGGGACAGCTTATCTAACTTCTCTGTCCTTTGCATTCCTCATCTGTAAAGGGAAGATGCTGTCATGAGTAGCCCCTGATGCTTAGTTAGTGTGCACTCGCCCGCTCTGTGGAGCACTCCGGATGATTGGGTGATGAGGAGGATCCCAAGAAAGAGGTCTAGACCCGTTAGGGCTTCGTTAGTGTGACTGTGAAGCTGCAGGGATGAGACCATTCCCAAGGGCGTGCAGGATCCTAGGAAGCTCTACATCGAAGCCTCAGGAGCACTGGAAAGGGAGGGGCTGATGAAGAAGAGAGGCCTAAACTGGAATAGGAGGAACCACGAGAGTGTGATGTCTTAGAGCCAAGTGTGCCTGCAGTTCCTTTTGTCTCTTCAGACCCTCCCTTCCCCTTCTCCTCCCCTCCCTGCTCTGGTCCCCAGAGACTGACCTGAGTGCGCCTCACCTGTCCCCTCAGCGAAGACCCTGACTGGCAGGAGGGAGGAGGATGAGCTGGGGGTCCCCGATTCCCTCCCGCAGGGTTGCCTCCGGCACGATCTCACAAGGCAAGTCCCTCTACTCTCAGCCTACGCTCCAGTGACTGCTTCTGCCCTCATTCCTCTGGCCTGAGAGTGGTCTGAGCTCCAGATACCACTCTACCCCTTGTGGTGTCCCTACCCCTGCTCACTCACACCTTGGAAATAGCCCCCTTTTTAAAGCCTCCTTAGTGACCCCAATTTGGAGCTGTCTGTTTCCTGCTGGGAGCCTGACCCATCAAATACTGGGGGGAGGTCAAGTAAGAAGATCTGGAAGTATCTGTGGACTGAGCAATGAGGAGGACCTGGTGTTCTTGGCAGTCCTCGCAAGAACAGTTCCAGGAGAGCCGTGAGGGAGATGCCAGAGTGTGTCAGCCTGGGGTGGGACCAGGCAGGGAGTTGCCAGTGGAGGAGCAAGGAACTGAAAACCAGCCCTCGGCCCTCTGAGAAGCCATGAGCCTCTGGACTCACACAGGTGGTGACTTTGGCCCACATGGTACTCTCATCTGCTCAGCACATAACTGATCAGCAAAAAGAAAACTCCCAAAAGCCACATTGGAACTAAGTGAAAAAAAGTGACATTAATTTCTTCCCAAATGTTAATCCTGTCATGTGCACTTTAAGTTGGTAAGTTTCAAAGTAAATTGTACCTTAATAAAATTGTTAAAAAGATCTAAATAAAACAAAAATAAAATGCCTTCACACAAAGAAAATTCTGAGCACAGATGGTTTTACTGGTGAATTGTACCAAAGATTTAAAGAAGAAATTATACTAAGCCCACACAAAATCTTCCACGATTTTGGACACTTCCCAACTCATTTTATGAGGGCATCACTATCCTGATACCAAAACCAGACAAATATATTACAAAAAAAGAAAAATCTAGACCAGTATCCCTCATGGACATAGATGCAAAAATCTTTGGCAAAAGTTTAGCTGGTTGAATCCAGCTGTATATAAAAGTGAAAATAATTCATGAGAAAGTGTGATTTACTCCGGAAATGCAAGGTTGGTTTAATATTCTAAAACCATTGTAATCCACCACATTGACAGACTAAGAAGGAAAAGCCACATGATCATCTCCAAAGATACAGAAAAAGCATTTGACAAAATTCACTACCCATTCATGATTTAAAAACAAGCAAACAAAACTCTTAAGCAAACTAGGCAAAAAAGGAAGATCTCTAACCTGATAAAGGGCATCTGCAAAAAACCTACAGCTAATGTCATACTTGGTGCTGAAAGACTGAATGTTTTCCTCATATGTCTGCGAACAAAGCAAGAATGGCCACTTTCACCACTTCCCCCCAGCATTTAACTTCTTATAGTGAAATCGTTTTAAACCACACAGATGTTGTAAAACTCAGTATAGCTCTGTTCCCTTCATGCAGCCTTCTCTGGTGCCAACACCTTACAGTTATCACAACTGTGAGCACAGTGATCAGACCCAGGAAACTGACGTTGGTCTCATCACTTTTATTCACAATCGTCTGATGGGATGTCCCAGACCATGCAATTAGCCGAGGAAAAGAAAGTCATTCAGACTGGAAGAGAAAGCGTGAAACTGTCTTTATTTGCCAATGACAAGACTGACTAGATAGAAAAGCCTAAGAAATCTTTAGAAAATAGCTACCAGAACTAACAGTTGAGTTTAGCAAAGCTAAAGGATGCACAGTGCCCATACAGAACTAATTTAATTCTGTGTAGCTACAGTGAACAATTGGAAACTGTGAAATAGATATAAATAGTTATATATAAACATGTGCAAGATCTATAGACTGAAATTGCAAAACACGGATGAGATCAAAGCCCAAATAAATGGAACAATATACGGTCTTGATGGATGAGAATACTCAATTTTGAGATAGAAAAAGTCAAAGGACTTCTACTATCTGGCTTCTGGACTTAATATATATTAAGCTATAAGCAGTTGAAGCTGTTGTATTGGCAGGACAATAGACCTGTAAATCAAAGGAACACAAAAGAGTCCATAAATTGACCCATATGTGTGTGGTCTGTGGATTTTGGCCAAGGTGCCAGAGTAGTATAGTGGGGGAAAAGATTGTCTTTGCGTAAGTGGTGTTTGGACAAGTCTTATCTCTATGGAAACAAATGATTGAAACCCTTAACTCCCACCATTCACAAAATTACCTCAGAACAGATCCTAGAACTAAATGCAAGAGCTAACACTACAAAACTCCAGAAGACAGCAGACCTTTGGGCCAGGCAGAGACTTCTTCAACATGACACCAAAAGAATGAGACTTTGAGCTTCATCTAGATTTGAAACCTTCATCCTTCAGAAGATGCTGTTAAGATGAAAAGGCATGAAAAGATAAAAACAAAATTTGTAGATCCTATCTGCTAAAGGACTTGCATCCAGAGTATGTAAAGAATGTGTACAACTCAGTAATAAGACAAACAGCCTGATTTAAAATGTGCCTGAGATCTAAATAGGCACTTCACCAAAGAGGATGTACGAGGGACAAGCAAGCATATGAGGGGATGCTCAACAGCGCTAGCCGTTAACACCACAATGAGACCCCACTGCATACCCACCAGAATGGATACGGTTAAAAAGACTGGCAACATCAAGTATTGGTGAGGATTTAGAGTGGCTGGGACACTCAGACAATTGCCAGTAGAGATGCAGAATGGCCAGGCCACTGTGGGAAACAGTTTGATAGTTTCTTAAAAAGTTAAACATCTAGGGGCACCTGGGTGGCTCAGTCGGTTAAGCTTCCAACTCTTGATTTCAGCTCAGGTCTTGATCTCAGAGTTGTGAGTTCAAGCCCCACACTGGGCATGGAACCTACTTAAAAAAAAAAAAAAGTTAAACATCTGTCATATAACCAGGTAATCCTATCCCTAGGTATTTTACACAAAAGAAAGCAAAGCTTGTGTTCACACCAAGTCTGCTCCCCAAACGGTCCTAAGAGCTTTATTCATAACAGTCACAACCTGGGAATGTCCCAAATGCCCGTCAATGCAGAAATGCATAAGCAAACTATAGTCCATCCATGTGGCGGGTGGGGGGCGCGGCTAGAACGGAGAACAAAAATGAACCAGTTACTGGTATTTGCAGTGACATGAGTGAATCTCAAAAGCAAAAGCATCGTGCTAAGTAAAAGGAGCCAGATACAAAACATTACATATTATATGTTTCTATTTATATGAAAACTCACAAAGCAGATAGGTGGTTGCCAGGGATGGGGGCCGCTGGAGGGGACTGACTGCAAAGGGGCATAAGGGCACTTTTGGGGTGATGAAAATGTTCTGTACATCATGGTTGTGGTCATGGTTGCAGCCTATATACCTTTGTCAAAACTCATTCAATCCATGCATTTTATCGTATGTAGATTGTATCTCAAGCCAAGTTTTTAAAAAGGGAAGTGTAGGTTTGAATCCCAGCTCCTTCCCTTCCAGCTGGATAACTGGGCCCATGTTGCCTCTCTGCACCTCTATCTTCTCACCTACAAGGGGGTTAAGAAGAGTAGCTGCTTCCCATCGGGGTTTGAGTGTCATGCATGTGGACGGGCCGTGGCAGTGCGTGGCTGCATGGATGTTGGGCGAGGGGGTGGGGTAGCCTACAAGCTAGCTGAGCATTCTCTCCTGCCTTGGTGGCAGTGGCTTCCTGGTGACAGCAACATCGTGCACACCATCAGAGCCGGGCCCAGGCATCCATGGTGTCCGGGGCTTTCAGTCTCCTTCTCAGAACTGAGCCACTACTCGCCAGAGCGGGGCATCTCAAGTGCCGGTTCCATGGTCCCCTTTGCGGAAAGCCCTGGGGGAGCAGATACCTGTACTCTGATTCCACGAAGAGGCCTCAATCTTATATTTTACTCCCTTCAACTCGAAGGACTTTCCAGGACTGTGGGGCTAAAGAGTTTTAAACTTGCCACTGTGAACATCAATAAAAGGGAAGCTGGTTAGAATGGAGTGGGGCGGCCAGCAGGGGGAGCTCTCCCAGCCAGTGCCTGTTGCCCACTGCAGACCCAGCAGGAAGAGAGCACCTTGCACCTGGACCCCACTTGACTACCCCACCTGGTGGAAGGAAGGTTTCTTCCTCCCCCCGCAACAGCCTAGCCAGTGAGACACCCCCATGCTTCTAACTCCCAGTTTACTCCAGGGGGCTTTCTGTCTCTAACAATGCTCCCTTCCCTCTATAGAAGAGCCTCCTCTTTGTTTGGTGGACCTGCCTGTGGTTCTGCCATTGGTTGCTTATTCCAGGTTGCAATTCTCTGCTCTTCCTGAATAAACTGATTTTTGCTGGTAGGATAACTGGCAGTTTTATTTGTAAAGCTAACGGCACCAATACCTCCCAAAGGACTTCCTTTGTCTCCTTTCCCTGATGGGCAATTTGTTTGGGCAGAACTCCGTGGAAACTATGTGAAGGAAGGTTCTGGAGGTTCTGTGCCAACAAACCTGAACCTCCTTGATCTGGATGGGATTTTAAAACTCACCACGGTCTCTTTTGCCAGCACTGTTTCCAGTTGCTTCTCCCCCTGGATACCTACAGTTTCTTTGGAGGGAGCTAGATGAACCATGCCACTCCCTAAAACCTCACATCTAGGGCAGATAGCCATTAAATGCTTGACCTTGGGGCTCAGTCCCTGGGACCGCAGGCTGCCAGGGAGACCGTGTGTCTCTGCCGATGGCTCTCAGCCCTGGCTGCACACGGCAGCCACCTGGCAGGCTTTAAAATGCCCATGAATGTCCCCACCCCAGAGATGGTGACTGAGTGGACCTAGGCATTGGGAGTTGGTAAAATTCCCACGTGATTCTCATGTGCAGACCAGGTTGAGAGCCACAAGGCTAAAGAGACCTGGGGACATTCCAAGGGACAGCTCTCATCCAGAACCTTGGGATGCAGGTGACCAAAACAATAGAGGGCGTTGATTGCCTCATTTAACTGCAAATCCCAGAACTTGACCTTGACTTCAGGCCAGCTGGAGACAGGGGCTCAGACCACAGCGTCAGGACCTCCTGCCTCCATGTCCTGACTCTGCCCACATGCCCCCTAGAGCAGAAGCTGACTCTCGCCACACTGGCTGCCATCACGGCTCCTCCCTGACATTATCCCTGTGGCAAGGGGCCTGCAGGGCTCTGAGCCGTCAGTTCTGGGTCCGACTCCGGCAGAGCCTGGGGTCCTCAGAGCACAGCGTGGGAATGAGAGCGGGTGCTTCCCCAAGGGAGAACCGCCGTGCCGCCTTCTCTTGGAGCCAGGGATGGCTGGAAGGTGGCCTGGACATTGTACAGCCGCTCCAGAGGCTTTGTCCCCTGACCCGCCGGTGGTGAGACGCTGGGAGAATAGCCTGCGTCGGGGTTGGGTGGCGTCCTCTGCTGGTGACCAGCGCAGGCTCTGGGGGTCACTGCTGCACGTGGGGCCCAGCTCTTCCCGTTGCTGGCTGCATACCTGGACATGTTGTCTCATGTCTCAGGGCCTCCCTCCCGCTGTCAGGGGGACGACTCTGTGTGGCCTCGCAGAGGGGGGCCTCTCTGGGAGGTCAGGCATGCCAAGCACTCAGAGCCAGGCAGACTCATAATGAGCAGCCATCCTGGCGGCATCCCCCCTGCTGACGATGTGCCAGACCCAAGACACGGCTCAGAGCGTTCAGTGGGAGCCCACAGTCACACCGGCAGGTGCAGACCCTGCCTGTCTGTGCCGACGCTCACTCTGCCTCCTGCTGTCCCCCCGCTTCCCCTCCCTGGCCTCCCCCAACGCCAGCCCTGGGGGCCCGTCCAGCTTAGAAGATTGTTTACGTTCACGTGTAGCTGTTGGCCGTCTTGCTGGGGTTATGGTCAGCTACGCTGCCTGCCTCGGGCCACTGCCACCCCGACATCCACAGTCAGAGCTGAGGGGAGGGAGGGGCCCAGGGAGCCTTGTTGGCAGCCAATCGCAGAAGAAACCCAAGTCAGGTGGTTTCTAGAAATCGAAACTAGACTGTTTTCTCTGGTATTTCCTGGGACCAGCCTGACCACATTTCATACTGGGAGCGTTTTCTGGGTTGAGGGACGGCCTGCAGAGGGATCCTGCAGTTGGAAGCTGAGAGGCTCCAGGGCAGCCATCAGTAGTTACCTCAGGCAGGTAAGCTCATGCCTTTTGCTCTCAGGTGGTTGTCCCTCTCTCTACCCAATGTCACCTAGTGGGTATAATCTCCCTGTTTGTACCCAACTGGGGATCTAGTGCTCTTCCTCAGCCAAGGGACCATCATGGCTGCTCCCAGATCCATAGGGTCTCTATATGTACAGTTGCCCAGTTTGCTCACTGCACAAGGACAAAGGGGGAAGCAGGCTTGGAATTCAGCCCAGTATGCTCTCTCCAGTTTGTGCATTTCGGCCCAGGCCTATGCCTGTCCAAAGGAAGAGTATCTTTTTCTAATTTGCAAAAGGCACCAAATGAGCCAGAGCCAGGCAGCCCTATCCCAACTTCGGATACAAGGGAGTCAGTCTACAACAGGTGGCCATGACCACCCCAAGGGCAGCCACATTTGGGTACAATATACCAGGTGCATGATTGGCCATTGTTAATGCAGACCTGGGATGCTGCCTCGGGGCCACCAGGCCCTGACCTGTAGGGGTGCCCACAACAGCTGCCTCATGCTCTACTAAGAGCTGGGCCTAGGAGTGGTGCGGGGGCCAAGGGACTCTCATGAGCTGGAGAGACAATGACTGACTTCTCCACTTTCGGGACATGGGGGGAGACAGCAGGTAGGGAGCAGGTTGGGGATGAAGATGAAAAGCAAGCCCGAATAATTCTAGAGAAGCAAGAACTCCAGGCAAAAGTTGGAAGAGCTGGGCCCCCCCCTACTCCCTGTGCCCCACCCAGGCTGACTGTGTGGCCTTGGTGGCCCCAGCTTATCAGAGCTTCTGTTTCTTGGGGACACTGATCTCAGGCAGGTCCCCACCTAGCCACCCGCTCAGCATTTCCTCCCCACCCTGCTCCCCCAGCCCCTGCCCAGCTGCAGAGTCAGTCCCAGACCTCAGCCCTGACCCTCCTCCTCCCTGCTCCCAGCCACCCTCCTCTGGCCCTCTCTGTCACTTCTGCCTGGCTTTCTGTGGCCTCCTGATATGTCCCCTCCCTTCAGGGTCTCACAGATGGCTCTCCAGGCCCTCCCACAGGGGTCCAACTGCCTGAAGATAAAGCCCCCCTCCCCAGGCCTCTCTTGATCTGGGCCTCGCTCGCATGCCCCCGACTCCTCCCTCCACCCTTCCCACCCAACCCCACTGATGGCCACGCCCAGGGCCTGGTTTTCTTTCTTTCTTTTTTTTTTTTTAAAGATTTTATTTATTTATTTATTTGAGAGAGCGAGAATGAGAGAGAGAGAGCACAGGAGAGGGGGGAGGGTCAGAGGGAGAAGCAGACTCCCTGCCGAGCAGGGAGCCCGATGTGGACTCGATCCCGGGACTCCAGGATCATGACCTCCTGAGCCCAAGGCAGTCACTTAACCAACTGAGCCACCCAGGCGCCCCTAGGGCCTGGTTTTCTGAGATGGACTTTTGTTCCCATGTCCTGCTGCTTAGAGACCTCCCCCAGGTCCCCTCCCCATTGTCTGGGCAAGTCTTAGTCCTCCTTGGAGGACCATGCCCCAGAAGGGTGGGGGACCCCATCACACTCACAGCTCAGAGGAGCAGGGACTGTACCTGTCTGCTGTCCTCCACACATAGGGTCTAAAGGGTCCTGGACACACAGGGGCCTGGTCCCCAGGGCTGTCCAGCTCTGCTGTCTGATTCTGCTGCTTCCTTCCATCGCAGGACGAGGGTCTCCCCTCCCAGGAGAGGCCATGGCCGTCCCACTGCTCCTCTGGATGTGGCTGCTGGCTGCAGGGACTCAAGGTGAGCTGCGCCCCAGGAATGCTGAAAGCGGCAGTCTGAGAAGCTGCCACTCCCCGTTCTGTGGCCTTGAACCCTCGCAGAAAATCGAGGCAATGTTCAGCCCGGGTCTTCTCTCCTGCTTGAAGCCCTGGTTATCCTAAGTGATGGTAGCTTGTAGGTCCTGGGGGGACACCAAAGGATTCTTCATTTCATCCCATGGGAACCAGAGGAACTGAGCAGTAGGAGCCCATCAGACAGGCCAAATGTGGGGGACAGGGGTGTCATGAGTCAGGGCCTTTCCATACAGTCAGACTTCCAGAGTTCTAGACGCCAGTCCTCATGCTCTCTGCGCCTCGGGATCTGCATTTCCTTGTCCTGGTGACCCCATGGAGGCTGGCTACTCCCCCAGCTGAGAACCGCCCTTCAGCATGGCACCCAGCTCCTTCCTGACCCTGTCCCAGAACAATCCCACTTTCTCTGTACACCCGGCTCTTTCTGCCGGTGTTTCTGGGGGTTCCTGGGCCTGCTGCTCCAGGACTTCCCCCACAGCCCTCCCAGCGGTCCTTGCTGTGATGCACACGGTGCACCCCAAGCCCCAGACACCCTCAGGTGGGGTCAGCGTGGGCCCCTCCTTCTGCCCCATTCTTCCCCAGGGTCCCATCTCCCCCACCCTCAGGTGCTGGGGCTCCAGTTGCCCCTTCTGCTCCTTCTCCTATCCATGGAGGAAGGACTCAGACCTCAAAGACAAGAAAAGGCGCTTTACTCTCTGTGGGGGTGGGGGGGGTGCACATCTTCCACTCCTCCCCGGTGGGTGAGCCCTCAAGGATGGATGGGGGGCTTTAAAGCTAATGGTGCAGTGGGCACCCTCTTGGGGGGAACTTAACAAGGGACCTTCCCAGTTGGGAGAAGTGAGGGGCGGGCTGGTGCTTCTCCGCTGGGATGGAGGCCCGGCTGCCGGCCTTCATCCCTGCTGATCTCTTTGTTCCCTCGGGAGCCCTGTAGGCGAGAAAGATGGGGACATGCGGCTGGCCGATGGGAACACCGCCAACGAGGGTCGCGTGGAGATCTTCTACAGAGGCCAGTGGGGGACCGTGTGTGACAACCTGTGGGACCTGACAGATGCCAGCGTCGTGTGCCGGGCCCTGGGGTTTATGAATGCCACCGAGGCTCTGGGCGGAGCCGCCTTTGGGCCAGGTAGGCCTGCCTGTCCCCAGGTCCTCCAGAGTGGAGCCTCGCTGCCAAGCAGCCTGTCCCAGGAAAGGACTGTCACCTGAGACATGCACATGGCCTTCCTGACTCACGGAGCACCCGCGAACATTTGAAATAGTTCTGCGGAGGCTCTGACAGGCCGTCCCGTTCCCTCAGGGCGCGTCCCTTCCTGAAACAGTCCCCCCCCCCCCCCCCCCCCCCAGCCCGTCCCGAGGAGTCTGGTGCAGGGACATCTCCCCTGACACAGCGAATGGAGGCTGCTTTGTGGTACAGTGTTCCCAGCATAAACCCAAAGCCCCACTCGGCTCAGATGGATGGGGGGCCCCAGGTTCTATCCGGTCCAGACGGCGCAGGGGAGCATGAGGGCCAGGGGGCCCTGGTCACAGATCGGGAGGCCCGCAGAGCGCTTCTCCCATGGCTCCTGGGGGAGCAGCCCCGTGCACGGCCCCTCCCCCCCGCCCACCCCCATCCTCCTTGCTGTGCCACCAGGCGCCGGCCCGGTCATGCTGGACGAGGTGGAGTGCACGGGCACGGAGCCCTCGCTGGCCAGCTGCAGGTCCCTGGGCTGGCTGAGGAGCCACTGCAGGCACACCCAGGACGCCAGCGTGGTCTGCACCAACGGTGAGCCCCGGGGCACGCACGCCGTCCATGCAGAGGGCACGCCTGTGCCTGGTTCCCCTGTGACGCCCCCCTGGCTGGGAGGGGACAGGAGAGCCTCCAGGGCCTGCCCCTGCCAGCAGTGATCCCGAACTCCCCACCGCCCTTTCCCGGTGTGGCTCAGAAACGCCACGTTCACCCAGGCCATCCGGCAAGAGCCGTGGGCCGCCTGCACGGGCCACCTGCCTGTCGCTTCTTTAAACCCCAGCCTCTCACGGTCCTCAGTCCTCGTGCGCCCACGTGCCTCGACAGCAAGCTGAATGTGCCTTCGACCTGCCCCGATGGCGGGAGCCCGTCCTCGCGCCTCTCCCCTCCCCCCTCCACTATGTGTGCTGACCTCACCAGGTGCTCTGTGTTCTTCAGTCCCCGAATCCGGTGTTATTGTTTTCCACTTGTCCTTCTTCCTGGGCTTCACACGGGGCTTGGGGGCGCATCGGAGCATTGACACAAGGAGGGGTCGTGGGGGGCAGGGCGGGCAGGAGATGCACCTGGACCTGGGGTGCAGGGCAGGGAGCAGTCCTGGTGGGGAGCCCATGTGGGAGTGGGGGCCGGAGGAATGGGGGGCTGAACCCACCTGGCTGACGTGTCAGGACTGATGCAAACCTATTCGTGGCAAAGAAAGAGCAGGTGGGATTTAGTTCCCAGCTAGGCTTTCGGATTGTCGGTGGGAGGAGTCGCTTCTCTAGGCCTCAGTTCCTGAGGGAGCCTGCTAGGGACCCCAAAGCTCGAAATTGAGTTTCCATAAGACCCTCACTCTTCAGACCATCAAACCAGGGAGAAGGTTTGGGTTTTTAGAAGGTGCCACCTGGGTCATTGCTTGATGGGTCAGGATTTAAACGGGTGGAGCCTCGGTCTCTGGAAGTCAGTGGAGGGGCTGCCTGAATGTGGGGGAGCAGGGGAGCTGACCAGGGGTGTTCGACAGGGGCGGGGAGGCTCTGGGCCACAGAGGGGAATGACACCCTCGTCTTCCCCAAGCCTTCCTGAGTAGATGGGGCTGGGAGGAGCCTGAGTCCAGGGAGGAGAAGTGTTCTCGGTGACAGCGCCTGACCTAACCGTGTGCTCCCCTCTGCCCCTTCTAGAAACTCGAGGTGCCCACACCCTTGACCTGTCGGATGAGCTCCCTGCAGCCCTTGAGCAGATCTTTGACAGCCAGAGGGGCTGTGACCTGTCCGTCAGGGTGAGGGTGAGGGACCAGGAGGAGGAGGGTCTGGACTTGTGTGCCCACAGGCTGATCCTGTCTACCAATCCCGAGGCCCAGGCCCTGTGGAAGGAGCCGGGCCCCACAGTCACCATGGAGGTGGACGCAGAGTGCCTGCCTGTTGTTAAAGACTTCATCAGGTGACCGCCCTTGGGCTGGGGGTACCAGGGCCTGGGCACCTCCCCTCCGACAGCAAACCATGGGGCTACGGCAGCGAGCACCTCGGTGCTTTCGCGGACACAAGTGTGCGTACGACACACACGTACATGCACACTCACCCCCCCACACACACCTGCGCACATGCTTGGGCTCGCGGTCGTGTGCATGCCACACTCACGTGTGCGTATACACTCTCACCGCCACGCTTACATACGCACACACATTCGCACACCCCACACGTACTTGCATACCCCGCACTGACCCCACACCGTCACACGCAGACACACCGACTTCCACCAAACACGCATAAAACATCTCCCGAGGTAACTGCCACTATTGTAAGAGGTTTCAAACGCTCCGTGGGTTACGAATTCACCAGGAACAAGATGCCTGGGTTGGTGAGAGGTTGCCACAGGGGCCTGGGGCAGAGCTGGGAAGGGGCCCGGGTGTCGCCCAGGGCAGGAGGCTCCTCGCACACTCGAGGCCGCGGGTCCGGGCCACCTGCTCCGCGACACCACATCACACAGGCCCAGACAGCTATGTGGTAGGGGAGAAATCAGGTGGCCCAGAGACACACACACCACCCCTACCTCTTAGGTAACGTAAGGACATGGCGTAATATTTCCAAGAACCTACAACCTAGGTATGAATTCATCCTCCTGCTCCTCACGTACTGACCCTGCTTGTCAAGTGAAAAGTAGAATCCCTGCGACTCCAAACCCATCAGAAAGTCTTACCCGGGCCTTTGCACGTGCTCAGCAGCACGCATGAGCCAGTGCCCCGGATGAGGAAACTGAGACATGAGGGGCCAGCCTGTCCTGGGCCTGGGCCGTCACCCCTCCTGCCAGGCCACCCTGCTGGGGCCTTGCAGGAGCCGGTGTTCAGAAAGCATCCGTTTACCACCACCCCCCCCCCCCCCCCCCGCCTTATTGGGGGCCAAAGATGTCGGCCCAAACTAGCAGACATGCTTTCCAAAAAATAAAGAGAGACAACTGGTTCCCAAAAAAAAAAGAAAGAAAGGAAGGAAGGGAGGGAGGGAGGGAGGGAGGAAGGAAAGCATCCGTTTAAAAAGAACTGTTCCTTTTTGTTCTTAAGACCTAAAGCTTTATATAGCGGGAAGTGACATTTAAGAGAAAACAACAAATGGCAATTTTTAATGAGATGAAAATGGTTTCTTTCCAGCCAAGTATGGGAAGTTGGTGGCTAGCCTGCGCCCCTCCCAGTGAGGTCAATTTCTGTGATATGTTTGAGGACGAGGGCAGGTGCCCGTCCCCGCCTTGCCAGGCCCAGCTGGAGTCGTGCCCTGGGTCACCAGGAGCAAGGGCTCCCAGTCGGCAGGGGAAGCAGATGGGGGACAAGCAGGGCTGATGCCCATGTCATGGGGGCATGAGACAGGTGCTGGGGACCGAAGGGGTCCAGCGGGGGGGTGTGCCAGCAGGAAGGAAGGGGCGGTGCCAGCCGAGGGGACAGCAGTGACAGGGAAGGCGGGGAACAGGAGGTGGTGGGGCTGCCTCCGTTGGGTGAGGGATGGAGCGTCACGCTCCAGGACCCTGGGATCTGCCTGCTTGTCTGTGCACGTGGCTCTGAGCCAACCTGAGACTGGAATGTAGGTTGACCCAAAGGATAAATGCATGGGGCACGGAATGCCCCTTACGATGGCTGGCACCCCTGGGGGTGCCCGTGGGTCAGTGGCAAACACGTGGTCGACAGTGGTGTTGGAGAGGCAGGCCCGGCACACGCCCAGACAACCCCGTTGTCCTGCAGGGGCAGAGTGCACCGGGTGCTCAGCTTTTGCTCCCCTCCCAGGTACTTCTACTCCCGAAGGCTGGATATTTCCCTGACATCCGTGAAGTGCTTCCACAAGCTCGCCTCTGACTACAGGGCCCAGCAGCTGCAGAGCTTCTGCGCCAGCCTCTTTGCCATCCTCCTCCCTGAGGACCCCTCTTTCCAGACGCCCCTGGACCTCTACACCTATGCGCTGGCCACGCAGGACCCCATGCTGGAGGAGCTGTGCGTGCAGTTCCTGGCCTGGAACTTCAAGGCCCTGATGCAGGCCAAGGCCTGGCCAGGCGTGCCCACGGACCTGCTGCAGGTCCTGCTCTCCAGGAGTGAGTTGGCCGTGCCCAGCGAGCTGGCCCTGCTGACTGCCTTGGACGTGTGGAGCCGGGAGAATCAGCCTTCCCACAGGGAGGTGGAGAGCCTGGTGGAGAAGGTCCGGTTTCCCATGATACTGCCCGAGGACCTGTTCGAGCTGCAGTTTAACCTGTCCCTGTACTGGAGCCATGAGGCGCTGTTCCAGAAGAAGATCCTGCAGGCGCTCGAATTCCACACCGTGCCCTTGCGGCTGCTGGCCCAGTACAGAGGCCTGAACCTCACCGAGGATGCCTACCAGCCCCGGCTGTACACCTCGTCCACCTGGAGTGCCTCTGTCTCCGGCAATTCCTGGGGCTCATCTGGCTACTGGAACAACCCCTACCGGTCCTTCCAGACCCCACAGCACCCCAGCTTCCTGTTCCAGAACAGGCACATCTCCTGGTCTCTGGTCTACCTTCCCACCGTCCAGAGCTGCTGGAACTATGGGTTCTCATGCTCCTCGGACGAGGTCCCCCTCCTGCACCTCTCCAAGTCTGACTACTCAGAGCCCACCATCGGCTATGAAAACAAAGCCCTGATCCTCTGTGAGGGGCGCTTCGTGGCCCACGTCACCGACTTTGAGGGCCAGAAGGCCATGATCCCCAGCACCCCGGGCACCAACAGTTCCAGGAGCGCCTCCCTCTTCCCCTGCCCGGCAGGCTACTTCAGCAGCTTCCAAGCGGTCATCCGCCCCTTCTACCTGACCAACTCCTCAGGCGTGGACTAGACCGGAGCTTGGAGAAGCCAGGGGCCTCCCAGCGCCACTCCCCAGCCCCCCACCGCTGCTTCCCAACTCCCAGCTGCTTCCTGTCTGCAGCCACCCCCAACGGCGGCCACCAGAGGGCCCTCCTGTTTCCACTGATCTCTCTGAACTTAGAGAAAGTACTGGAAGGTTTCAACTAATGCCCACCACTGTGCCTAGAAGTCCCAGTAACCCCCCCACCGTCCGGCTGGTTTCCAGATGGAGAAGCAGGGGAACCTGGGTGGGGCAGCTGTTGGATTTTCCACGCCGACTTTCACTTCCCTGTCCTCTGCTGTCCCCCATCTGAGATCACTAAAGTTGCATTGTGGCTCCCAAGTTCCTGCGTTGGTGCAGAGAGTCGTGAGTTCATTCTGCACTCAGATGTTGGGTGTGCTGGGCCCTGGGGCACAGAATGAGCAGGCACAGTCCCTGTCCTCATGAAGCTACGATCTGGGGGTCAGGACAAACACGTGGGGTCATTAAAATTGGAATAACAGGTGATGAAAACCAAAGGAGGTGCGGGGGAAGGTGCGGGCTGGACCCACTTGGGGTTAGATCTCTGGGGGGAAATGAAGAATGAGAGCAGCGGGCGTGTGGAAATGGGGGGGAGGATGCGCTCCAGGGAGAAGGAGCGGCCCCAGCTCAGCACCGCGCCTCTGTCTGTCCTCGCACGCGTGCCCAGGGACGGGGACCCAGTGCCTGTTGAGAACAACCTTCATGCCCCTCAGCAAGGTGCCTGACCACAAATAAACAAGGCCTGTGCCAGGGCGGGCCATCCAGAGGGACCTGCAGAATCTAGGCGGGGGCGGAGGCTGAGCCGGGGCCCCGTGAGAATGCCCCCGCTGCAAGGGGAATGGGAACTCTGGACTGTCCCTGCTTCTCTGTGATACACGCTCCAGGCCCAGGGTCCCCGGTGGAAGCATCTGGTTGGCCGAACCCAGGCCATGTGCCCGCCGCTCTCCGCCGGCGTCTGAGCGCGAGCCTCTGGACCATCTTGGCCTCGGGAAGGGGAGGCAGTGCCAGGCTCAGCCAATGGGAGGGGGGTTCAGACGCTGGGCAGCAGGTCCCGCCACATGCTTCTTCCCCACTGTCACTGCAGATGCAAAAGCAGGGGCACAAAGCCTCCCGCCTGCCCCCCTCAACTCCCCCCCCTCCAATGGCGCACCCAGCTCCCGCTCCACCATCTTGGCCACTCCTGTGGCGGTCCCTTGATGTTGTCCAAGTCGATCATTTTACCTGCATCGCACGTTGACGACAGAGAGCAAACGTTGGCATAACCTGGACACAGCAGGGGACGCCGCCGGTGGAATTAGCCCCGTGGGGGCACCGACTGTGGCTCTCCTCTCCTACGCTGCCCCGGTCCCCGGGGCCCCTGCCTGTGAGGAAGCCCGCAGCCCGGGGACACTCGCCCCCTGCCCCCCGAGGATCCGCCCGAGTTCCTTCCACCCTCCGCATGCTTTTGCGCGGCAGCCCTGCTCCCTCGGCTCCCCTCGAGCCGCCTCTCTGCCCATTGGACTGGCCCGAGGGCATGGTGAGACTGGCACCTTCCAACTCAGTAGGACATGGAGGTGTCTCCTAGTGGAGACATTGGTCTCTCGGGTGTAAACTCCCTGACGCGGCAGGGCCCAGAGTTTCCGAGTGCACCGCTGGTGACTAGCTGGACGGCTCGGGCACCGCCAGCTTCCATACCCATGTTACTCCCTGGCTCCGTGAGAACAACGTACTGGCCACGGGCTCAGCATGTGCCGTGGGCTGGAGAGCATTTGTTGACACGTTTGGCAGGAGATGATGGGGTTTATAAGGACTCTGGAAGGAGGGTGGTTCCGGGCCCAGCTGACACGCGTCTGGATCCAGGGTCTTCCACCTTTCGTCACCATCATCCCGAGGCTGCTCATGCTGAATCCCCGGGCCTTGGCTCCTGCGTGAGTGGGGGGCGGCCTCTGTGCCATTCGGCTAGTCCAGGGTCAGTAGCACTAAGACCATTATGACAGTTGAGGAGGGCCGATCCCAATCTGGAATAAATGTCAGTTCCTCGGCTAGAAGGTGTCTGCCATGACCAAGTGCCATGGGGAGCCTCATAAGCCGCCGGATGAGGGCTCAGAAGCAAAGGTCAGATTACATCAGCCGGGGTGACCAGGCTAGGGCCAGCCCAGGCAAAGCCTCCCTCCCTGCCACCAAGGCCACCCGGAGAGCCAAAAGAGCAGGCCCTTGTGGCTGGGGAGGGGCCGAGATAGCCCCAAAGCAGACTGCCAGACTCCTGTGGGGGAGAGTCTATGCTGCAGGGGGCCTTTCCATGAACAGTCACCAGACATAAACGTCCTCGTCCTCTGTGACCATTCCAAGACATCTGTCTTCGTCTAGTTCCCAAAGCCTGCTGTCCCTCCTCCCCCATCCTACTCCTTCCATCCCAGGCTCTCTGACCAAACCCCTCGCCTCCTCCACAGGCAAGGTAGCTCCAGACCCTCTTCCCTGTACCCAGATGGAGAGTAAGATGTCTGCTCAACCTTCAATCCCTAAGGGAGGGTCACAATGCCTGTGGTGCACCTGAAACCAGGCTTGCATTTTCCCCATGAGCCTGTAGGGGGCCGAGGGAGCGGGGGCTGAGATGCAGGATAGCAGCAGTTTGGAGGTGCGAGTCACCCATGCCTCCGGGGCTTGGCTGGGCCACTGCCTGCTGCTGGTGGCTCAGATCCCGTCTAGTTCACGGAGGGCGGCTCAGGACCCATGTTCAGGTGTTGGGGCCCAAAGCTGGTCGTGGCTTGGAAGAAGAGAGGTTCCCTGCTGACAAGGGCATGGCATGACTTGACTCCAAACCCCCAGACACCTCCTGGGTGGTCATCCCGCCAGGCCCCCTGCGCTCCCCAGTGCGCCTTTGGGAATCTCAAGCACCCCTGGGTTAGCAGCTCATGAAGGCACCTGTTCTGGTCCTGAGCACCTCACGGGCAGCTAGCCACATCCTCCCCCTTGCAGTCGGGAAGCCCCTGCCACCTGGCGCCTCCCCCCATCCCTGTCCCCGGACGTTCAGGGAAGACAGCTGTCCAGGTCTGTCCAGATGAGAGGCTACGGATTAACTGCAGAGGTGCACACTTCAGGGTCCTGGGTCCTGGGTTCCTTTCTCTGCATCGTAGCGAGGAGTTCATGGATCTCCGGGAGTCCCGTTGTCCATCAACCAGTTGAGACAGTTAGCACGACTCTCAGACACTCGAGCAATGAAGCCAGATCTCTGATGGATGCACCTGTATTGGGTATTTTTAGCTTTGGCTTCATCTAATGAAAACCCAACATAGCGGTGACTTATATGAGATACTTTCTTTTTCTCTCACATAGGAGAGATGAGGCAGTCTTTCTGGAGGTAGGCACCTCCTCTTTCCACACCACTGTCTCAGCATGTGACTGCCATCCTCAAGGTTACTTCATGGTCCATAATGGCTCCTGGGGTTCCAGCCATTATGTCTGCCTTTCGGGAAGCGGGAAGGAGGTAGCAGAAAGGGACAAAAGGTGTGTATCCCCTGACGCTGAGTGCATCTTTACGTTTTGCATGTAAGGTGGCTCACTTGCTTCACCCTTGCTTCAGTCCCATTGGGAACAACTGCCCTGAGCCTACAATCCTTAAATACACTTTGTTCTTCATGCTATTTTATGGGCAGCAATAGGGTGCCCAACATTTTGCCTCCAGTGGGTACTTCAGTCCAGGTGACCACAGGCAGTAACTGAATCAGCTGGTTTGCACTGCACGCAATACCAGATTTCTGTCCTGTGTGCCCGTGGAATTTTGAGAGACAGTTTTACTGGTTTATAACATATACGTATATTTGTACGTATCTTTATAGATAGATGCATATAATTATATACACATATATGTATAAAGTCTTCCTCACTTCCCTCAGCCCCAGAGGTTCCCTCATGCCTCCTCCCGGGGTACTACCGCACCCCCACCCCCATAACCACTGTTCTGACTTCTGTCAACACTGAACCTCACGTAAATCGAATCATAGAGTACGTACCCTTCGGCGTCAGCCTTCTTGGGCTCAGTATTTTGTCTATGAGGTTCGTGCGTGTCGTTCCACGCAGCAAAGCAGAATTCCATTATATGAATTTGCCACAATTTTCCAACCTAGTCCACAGCTGATGAGCATCAGGGTTGTGTCCAGCATTGTTGTATTCTGAATAAAGCCTCTGTGAGCATTCTTGCGCGTGCCTTTTGGAGGACAGGTGGACTCACTTGTCTCGGGGGTACCCCTAGGAGTGGAGTTGACGGGGTGTTCGTTTCGCTTTCGTGGACGCTGCCAAACCCTCTTCCTTGGTGACAGTGCCAGTGCCCCCACCCCCACGGCGTGGGAGAGCCCCGCTGCCCCGCGTTGTCACCAGCACCGCATGCAGTGGGTCTTTGGGTGTTTCTCTGCTTTCAGCCCAATGTTCTCTGAGGGCCGCTCACCTGGGATCCATTCCCAGCACCAGTGTCTACACCAGCCACTGCTCCTAGTTGCAAACAACAGAACAACTCTGGTGAATCTAAGCAGAAGAGGGTTTATGGAAGGAATTAGAAAGCTCGCGGAATGGATGGAAAGGCTGAAGAACCAGGCTTGGGGACTGAGCAACAATTAAGGAAGTTCGTATTTCAGGTAACTGGCCCACTAACAAACCAGTCCACCATTCGTGTGCACATGGCCCTAGGGAATTGTAGTCTGGGCTGGCTTCTGCTGGGATGCTCCTCTTTGCTCCCACAAGGTTGGCTGGGCTCCTCATGTCGGGGGCCTCACCTGGGTGGGACAGCTGGGAGCATGGGTCCCCTCTCTCCATGGGGTCTCTCATCCTGGTGAATGCTAACGCAGGCTTGGTCACGTGGGGGCAGAGCTCCACGATGCGAGGCCACCATAGATCCAAGGGTGGATCCTGTCGGGGGGGCTGCCATTTGATTCATTATCTTTTAGATTTTATTTATTTATTTGAGAGAGTGAGCACAAGCCGGGGCGGGGGAGGGGCAGAGAGAGAAGCAGGCTCCCCGCTGAGCAGGGAGCCCGATGCGGGGCTCAATCCCAGGACCCCGGGATCGTGACCTGAGCGGAAGGCAGATGCTTCACCGATGGAGCCCCCTGGGCGCCCCGGGAGCTGCCATCCGAAATCAGCCATAGCCGAGAGGCTGAGGATGGCTGGACCCCGGTAGCAAGGCTGGAACTGAAACCACCGGCGCCCCACCACGGACATGCTCACTGTCCCGGGGAGCCTGGGTTCCGGATGTCCAGTGTCCAGTCCAGCACTGTCCCGTGCTCCCTCAGCAAGCGCCCAGCGACGTGCTGCCCGCCCGAGAGGCCCCCTGGGAGCAGCGGCCCGGTCTCAGCCCACACAGCGGCAGGTGTCCCAGACGCGGGAGGGAGATGGGGGGCACGTTTGAATACATGTGAAACATTACAGCCTCTGTGGAGGGGACGAGGCGAGTATCACGCAGCTGTTCAGAGCGACTGTGTGGCCCCACATGTGTGCACGAAAGAGCTTCCCAGACACAACATCGAGTTAGACCGACAGACAAGAAAGCTGCAGAACATTCCCAGCTGTCTCCCAGGTCTCCATCCCCCCAACCCCCCAACCCTTCCCAAAATGACCCAGGTGTTCCTTCCGGGGCCACCCCTCCCCCACTGGGCCGCGTGGGGTGATCCCAGGGAAGGGCCGAGGGGAGCCCCCCACCCTCTCCGCCACAGTTACTGGTTTGGGGTGAGGAGCATGGGACCCGTGTTTGTGTTTCTGCTGGGGGAGGGGATGCGCGGCCCACCCCTTGACCCCGAGAATACTTGTGTATCCCTTGTGCAATGAAAGGTTTTTATTGTCTGGTTTTTACTTTTTTTTTTTTTTTTTATTGAGGAAATCTGACACAAGGGAAAGTTTTTTAAAAAGCAGTCCCCTTGCTGCTCAGGCCCTCACGCCTCGGGCTTCGGCCACGACTTGCTCAGGGCGCCCTGAAATGCGCGCTGGCTTCCTTGTGGCCCCGGGCGAAGGTGGCGGGCCCTGGGCCCCAGTGAGAGCTGGACAGAAAAGGTTTGATGTGGCAGCAGCTGATCCTCTGAAAGAATGTTGCTGGGGGACCGCCAGAGCTCGGCGCCAAGCATGTGGTCGTTGCAAAACGGCAGGGAAAGAACGCAGAGCCCTGTTCCCGGCCCGCCTCCCGCACGGCCGCCGCCGCCCCCCGGGGGCTCGGTGCACGCAGAGCCCGCACCCCCTGCGCGCTTCCGCGGCCTGCCGTCGTGCAGCGGGCCAGGGGTCAGCTGCCGGGGTCTCTGCCGACCAGAGACAAACACCCCCGGCGAGTCCCCGAGGGAGAAGAGACGCAGGGGCTTGGGGGCACCGCAGGCTGTGACCTCCTGGGAGAGAGGGAGGGGGTCCTGGAGGCGGTGGGCGCAGAGTCAATATGAGGAAGCATGGGACGGAGGGTCTGGGGGGCCAGGTCAGCAGCCAGAGGGGCTGCGGGGCCCCAGGCTGAGGCAGGAACAGCATCCCCACCTGAGTCACCGGGCTTGGGTGCTCCTGAGTGGAACCTGCCCAGCAGGGACAGCCAGCACTGGCACCTGCGACCCCCATGCGCCCCCTAGAGCCGGCCTCCAGCCCTGCTGAGGTAGGGGGCCCACCGCGGCCTGTCTGCCCGCGTCAGATCCAGGGGGCTGCGCGCCTTCCAGGCCAGACTCCGGAGGGGCGGGAATCCAGGCCTGCGTTAGTTTCCCCGGGGCTCCCGGTGCAAGTCGCCCCCCCACGCGCGGCTGAAAATGACACCTCTCCCAGTTCTAGAGGGCACAGGGCAAAATCAAGATGTGGGCAGGGCTGGTTCTTTCTGGAGGCTCCCAGGGCGGGTGGGACCTGTGTCCTAGCTTCTGCGGGCTGCAGGCGATCCCTGGGGTGTGGAGGCATGGCTCCCATCTCTGCGGCCGTCAGCACGACCCCCTGTGTCTCCCGCCTCCCTGCCCTTTCTCTCATAAGGGTGCCGTTGACTGGATTCAGGGCCCCCTACATCCAGGGGGAGTTCATCTCCAGGTCCTTGATTTAGTTTCATCTCCGAAGACCTTTTCCAAACATGGTCACATCCATGGGTCCTGGGGGTCAGAACGTAGACATATCTTTTGGGAGAACACCATCACCCCACCATGGGGCTATTCAGAGTCCAGGCGCAAGGTTGGATCTGCTCTTGCATGCCTTCCCTAATCCGATCCCTGCTGGTGCTGAGGAGAGGCGTCCTGGTCCCAAGGGGGAGCTCCTGCCTTCCTACCACAGCACCCTTGGGTGCCCAGAGCCGGATGGGGGCCTCTGGCACTTCTTCTCTCACTTGAAAATGCCAGGCTCTCTCCCCTCCTGGTAGCTGGGGACGGACATTCAGACCTGAAACATCTCGCCCTTCTTGGCATCAGCTTTCTTTGAGTCAGGGACTCTCCCATCCAACTTCATGAGACCCCCGTGCCTGGCGAGTTTCCTGGCCACCTCGGCACACAGGAGCTGGTGCCCACTCCCGCCCATGCCAGGCCCTGGGAAGTGACTGAGAAGCTGACCCTTGGACACTGCAGGAGAGTCTGATCCATCAGCGAGCTCCCGGAGACTGGCGAGGGGGTTGGGTGGATCATGGACCATGGACCATGACATCTTTCAAAGATCCGAGGGCCGAGGCAGGGAAGCCACTGAGAGGTTTTGGTTTAATGTGACCAGGCACATTCTAACCATCAGAATGGGCTGGGAATGGATGGCTGGCGCTTGGGGACATCCTCGGGGCCTGAGACTGGGCCGGCGGGCCAGAGACCTGGGCCCCAGTCCTCAGCTGCGGAGCTGAGCAGACGGGGGCCCCTCTCCCCCGCCCTCCAGGCTCCTCTTGTGCAGAGGGGACCCTGCCGGCTTCTGAAGACCTCTGCCTTCTTTCCATCTCTGAAGTCCCCACCCTGAACCCAGGGCAACCTCCCCTTCCTTTCCAGAGCCTCCCGGTGACCCAGTTTGGCCAGCACACATTTCCAGTGCTGCCTGAGCACCAGGGGGAAGCTGGGTGGACTTCTTGGAATTGTAGCAAAACAACACCGTGTGTGCACCAGGGAGAGGGGTCCCCCGTCCTCCTGGAGCAGTTAAGGGTAGGATGACTCACTGCAAGTGCACAGCCTGATGGACCAGAGGTCTGGTGGCCCCAGTCGGGTGGAGGGCAGCCAGGTGCATCCCTAACAGAGATCCCTTCCCGAGGAAAGAAGCTTCTCCAACCACCAACACCCACCCCCAAATCCTGCTCTGGTCAACAGAACTCCTTTCCCTTCTTAGAGCGCCCACAGATGATTTCTTCTTCTGGAACATTCTTTCCCTTCCTCTCTACCAGGTAATTCCCATGCTTCCTTCAGGTCTGGGGGCCTCTCAGATCTCAGGGCTCTGGCGGAAAGGGGCCTGAGTTTCTGCATCTCCAACCAGCTCCCTCAGACACATGACCTCTGGGAACACACTTCTGTGTGTCCAGCACCGAGTCAGCCGCCCTGCCCTGTGCCCGCGACGTGATACAGCCCCCTGCAGTGATCCCTCCAAGGGGCACGGCCGTCCCCGCGGCCACCGGCCAGAATTCATCCTCCCGTGGTCAGATCACAGGAACACTCAGCACAGAGCAGGAACACGGTCAACCCCTAACTCTTGGTTGAATGAAGGAGCCAACCCGTGTGTGCAAACACATGGTCAGTCAGACCTGCCCCCGTCTCTGCTCCCGCATCTGCACCCAAGGGGAAAAACCCCAACTCTTACAACACGAATCTCACGTACAGTCGTAAGGAGAAGAAGCAAAGCGGGCTGTGGAACGTTGGGCCAGCTTAGGTCAGCTTCACACGGGATCATCTAAACCAGCGGTTTTCAACGTGGGGTCCCTGATCAGCAGCGTCAGCGTGGCCTGGGAAACTTGTCAGCAGTGCAAATTCTCGGGACGGCCCCAGTCCTACCGGGGAGGGGGCCCTGGGCAGGGCGCGACCCTGCGCTCCCGGAGCCCCCCCGAGACTCCAGCGCACTCGAGTGAGTGCAGGGCCATGGGTCTACGCTGGTGACAGCTTCCGTGGCTGCTGTGGGGACCCCCGGGGGCTCTGAGAGCTGCTGATACCCCACCCTCTGCGCTGTCCTCACAACACCTCTGACACTGAACCAGAGGTTTAGCCGACCCTCCCTCCTCACCCCTCCTGCGTGGCTTCATTGTCACTAACACTGCTCCAGCCCTCAGACACCGGCTGCCTGGAGTCAGCACAGACCCCGCAGGTGAAGGGCTCCGTCCCACGAGACCGCCCCCCACTTCAGTTGCCAATCGCAAGTCCCAGGGGCGTCCCCACGACCCCCTCCTCGGGTTTGATCCTTTGCTAAAAGGGCCCACGGAGCTCAGGGAAACACTTTACTTACTGTTACCAGTTTATGATAAAGGATACAAGGCTGGAACAGCCACAGGGGAGAGAGGCGCACCAAGGTATGGGGGGAGGAGCGTGGGCGTGCAACCTTCCCGGCACCCAGAAGCTCCCGAACCCCGTCATGTAGGGGTTTTCATGGAGGTTTCATTACATAGGCACCTTTGGTTGGATCATGGCCGCTGGTGACCAGCTGGCCCTCCAGCCCCTCTCCCCTAGCCGGAGGTCTTGGGGAGGTGCTGAAAGCTCCAACTCTAATCACATGCTTGGTTCCTCTGGCAACCAGCCCCCATCCTCCGACCTAATAGACATGTCTTATATCAGGATATCACAGCCCCACCACCCCGTTCTGGCTGGGTCGCTAGGTCCTGGTTCCCTGGTTCATCTTCTTTGCCCTGCAGTGAGAGGGAAGGTGGGAGGGAGGGGGCTGGGCGGGAGAGGCAGGGGCCGGCCAGGCGTCTGGGCAGCATTGCTCAATGGAGGCGGGGAGCGCTCCCAGGTGGCGAGAGTAGGGGGGACCGGCCTCTCTGGGCCAGAACCTCGCCTGCGAGCAGGGAGGCTGGGAGGGGACAGTGGCCAAGGCAGCTCCTTACGATTCCGTGTGTGGTGTGCTGAGCAGCTGTTCCCCATTAGCCCAGCCCTTTCTGGGGAGCCGCGTGCGAGAGGCTTCTGCTTCAGTCGCAGCAGACCCCGTGCGGGGATGGGTAGCACAGGAGGAGCGTTGCCTTGGCAACACAAAGACTTGGGGGTGGCGCCGTAACCAGGGCTGCTTTTGACCTTCGCCATTTCATGGGGCTGGTGGCTCTCTCGTCTCCCTGCTCCGCCACTGGGGCCCGTCCCAAGTCTGCGGTGAGATGCCGTCCCCAAGGGAGGCCTTTGGCGCCCCCTCCCCACCCTCCTGTCTGCGAGGGCAGTGAAGGCAGGTTCACCAGGAGGCACAGAGGAATCCCGTGCCCACCGGAAAGCACCTGACCCGAAGCCGAGTCCCCGCTCGTACCAGCCTCACCGCGTGGCCCCTGGGCCACACCCTCTGCGCCCTCCGCACCTGCAACCCGACGGGCGAGGTGACCTCTGAGTTCCAGGCGGGCCGACACAGAAGGAGGTGAGACAGCCTCCAGGCTTGACTCCAGTCTCAGCTGTGTGGCCTGAGGCAGGAGGCTTCACCTCTCTGAGCCTCGGCTGGGAGTCTTTAACGGGGGCGCGGATGTACCATCTCTCTCCAGGGACTGTCGTCAGTACCACGTGGGAGGCTGAAGGCTCCCATTGTCACGGTCCCCTTATCATGATGGTGAGGGCATGTCCTGGCATGCTCCAGCAGGTGGCCACAGACGGGTGGCTTCTGAACAACCAGGCTGGACGTGTCGGGTGGGAGCCCTCTCCCTGGTTCGTAGATAGCCATCTTTTTCACTGCGTCCTCGCAGGGAGGAAGGGGCGAGAGAGGCCCTGGGGTCCCTTTTATAAGGTCACTAATCCCATCTATGAGGCCCTGCCCTCATGACCTGATCACCTCCCAGAGTGATACTGTCACAGTGGGGGTTAGTTTCCAACGTGTGAATTTGGGGGAGTTACTCAGTTTATGTGTTATGTGTCTCCTCTCGTCATTACCAGATGCTTCTGGAGGTCCAGCTCTGTGCTAGGCCATCCGGGAATCTTTACTCTCTTCTTTTTTTTTTTTTTTTTTAAGATTTTTATTTATTTATTTGACAGAGAGAGAGACAGTGAGAGAGGGAACACAAGCAGGGGGAGTGGGAGAGGGAGAAGCAGGCTTCCCGCTGAGCAAGGAGCCCGATGCGGGGCTCGATCCCAGGACTCTGGGATCATGACCTGAGCCGAAGGCAGACACCCAACGACTGAACCACCCAGGCACCCCTGGGAATCTTTACTCTTTTAGAGACCCAGGTTAGAGACCCCAGTGCCCTCCCACCCCAGGCCTAGCCATAAACTTCCCCCTACCACCCACTTTGGATTACAGGCACTGTTGAACATTTGGGGTCCAGGCTTCACAAAAATTCAAAGGCTCTGCATTGACTGGGGTTCAGGGAGGAGAGGCAAGCCGGCCCTTGTTGGCACCTAGACCACCCTGTAGCCAGGCAGGCTCCGGCAGCCTGGGTGGGTCTGGTCTGCCCTCCTCGGCGGCCCTGGCCTGGAGAAGTGAGGAGGACTCGCCCCTGACCACACGCGGACCAGGCCAGCTTCCCCCACCCTGCTTGGCTGAGCAGCTCCCTTGGACCTTGGTGGGGTCCGTTGGAGGCATGCTTGGGCAGCCTGCCTGATCTCATGCAAGGTCCGAGGGCTTCTGAAAACGCTTAAAAGTGTCCGCTCCTTTAAGAATGATTTTCTTCGTTTTGGCCCAGTGGGGTGTTTCTGGGCTGTGGGCTGCCCAAGCCCTGGGCGCCTGTGTTCATTCACCCAGGTAGGGAGGAGGCCAGGCCGGGAGGACCTGGCCATGGTGTCCTCGGACAAGTGGGTCTCAGGGGCTTGTCCTGAGTTTCCTGGGGGGTGGGGGTGCGCACCCTCCAGCCCAGGAGGAAAGGGGGCCAGTTAGGTGGGTCCCCTCCCACAGCCAGGGTGGCCGGGCCGTCACAGCCCTTGACGCTGACCACCACGGCACCTGCTCCCCACCCGAGGTCAAGAGGGCACCCCCAGGAAGGATCCAGAGAGAGAGGGGTCCCCGAGGGCCAAGAGGAGGAAAACTAGCTGGGCCCCTTTAAGAATCCGCCTTGCCAGAGGAGAGAAAATGCAGAGCAAGGCCTTTGGTAAACATCCGAGGGCTTGCAGTAACAGCTACCAGCTGTGCGAGGGGGCGCTGGGGGGCGGGGAGGCGGCCCCAGCTCGGCTGGAGGGTGGGATGGGCTGAGGTCAGTCTGGGTGGGGACCAACCAAGAACAAATGTAGGGAGGACAACGGGCTGAAACAGAGAGAGTCGCTTGTTCGAGGGCCGTGAGCGGTGGCGAGCTGCGAAGCTGCTGAGCCACCTGGGCCTAGAAGTTTCCACTGCCCTCAGGGTCTTTTCCCAGATCCTGCTGGGAGATCTCGAACCCCTCTGGCAACCAGACGGTGAGGACAGTGGGAAGGATGGTTTCAGTGCCATGGGGGCAGAGGGGACAGGGGGAGGGAAGGTTGGTGCCACTTTCTTTAAGCCACTCCCATAGTTAAGTTGTCCGGGTCTTCATCCGACAGGGGCGGTGTTTGGGATCTCGTTCTATCGCGAGTAGTACCAAGCACGGCCCCTGTGAACTGTCCCTCGGCAATGCCCTGCTCCAGACCCATCACCTTGACCCTCACCTTCTCTTGCCTGGAAGCTTGGCTGCCGTGCCCTGAGTGGCCTGCCTGCCTTCCAGCTGTCACCAGCCCAGCGTCATGGAGCCACCATGGTTATTGTTCTCAAGTACCCGATGGAGACACTGCTCTCTGCTTAGATGCAGATGATGGCTCCCTGTTAGTGAGAGGAGCTCCACCAGTCAGGATGCTTTGTGTTATGAGAACGAACCCAATTCAGAAAGGTTTAACCTCTGGAGAGGGTGTTTTGTTGGCATTAACTGGGAAGTGCAGAAGCCGGGTGGCTTCGTGGCTAGCCGAGCCATCAGTTCAGCCATGTCCAGGGGACCTGGTGCAAGGCTACCCCTCCTTTCTGCCTCCTGTAGCAGCAACTTTATCCTCACACTGCTTTCCTCGTGGTGCCAAAGTGGCTGCTGTGGCTCTGGCTGTATACCACATTTAAAAGGCAAAATGAACCCCTTTTTCAGAACTCCTGTTCTGATTAGCTATTTCTGTATAACAAATCACCCCAAAACCTAGTGACCTAATCTTGTATTTTGGTCACAAATCTGTGATCTGGGCTCAGCAAGAACAAGTTCATCCTTGTTCCATGTGGCATCAGCTGGAGCAGATGGGCTGGTGTCTGGAGGATCTGTTTCAAGATGGCTCCCTCACATGGTTGACATGTGGCTGTGGCAGCTGGCCGGGAACTCAGCCGGGGCTATGGATTGGGGGCCTCGGCTCCTCCTCGCGGAGAGCTGCTTGGGTTCCCAAGAAGACGAGGCAGAAGTGCATGGCATTTTTATGCCCCGGCCTTGGAAGTCAGGCAACATCACTCCCATTGGTCTCTGTGGGCTGAGGTGTCACAAAGCACCCCCCAGAGTCGAGGGGAGGGGCTGCAGATGCCACCACTTACTGGCAGAGTGTCGGGGTTGCACTGATGAGGAGCAGTGTGATGGGAGCTGTTGTTGTGGCCATCTTCGAAAATATGATCTGCCGCAACCCCCCACAAATATCTCCTCCGTTCTCACTGGGCCAGTTTGAAGCATGGGCCCAGCACGAAACTGGTAACTGAGGTCAGGGGACAGGTTGTGGAGCCGAGGAAGACTCGGCTCTCCCCACGGTGTCTGGACTGTGTGGGGAGGTGTGGATCCCGAACAAAACCAGCAGAGTCCCCCAGAGAAAGGAACAAGGAGCTCAGGATGCGCTCACAGTGCCCCTACAACCACGTTCATTGAGCGCTTCATCCACACCAGGGGCCCTGCTGAGGGCTTGATACTCATTCAATTGATTACTTCTCACCGCAATTCAGTGGACTGGGGCTGTTGTTCTCCAGCCCCAGTTCACTTTACAAAAACCAAGGTTTGTAACTTGCCCAAGTTCACAAGGCCAGAAGACAGCAGAGACAGAGTCAAAGGTCAGGTCCGTATGGTGCTGAGTCTACACCACTACCCAGTCCCTAGCAGAGTTCAAGACTTCGGGTTTGTGGCTGAAGAGAGCGACTTGAACATGGAACATAGTCTTGAACCAACACAGTCTGGTGCACTGGCAGCTATTTTGTGACCATGAGGCAATCCAGTTTGAGAAAGAAGCAGATGCATGGAGGAGGGGAGGACCTTGATCAAACATGGCAATGCTTGCCGTCCCTGGGGACTCTCCAGGTAAGCGAGCCGGTAAACCTACTTTACCATTTAAGACTCTATATGTTTGGTGCATAGTTATTTATAATTGATAGTATCTTAACCAATACAGGAGGCTATTGTAATATTTTTCCTGTTTCATTGTGGGATTGTCTCTACAAGTGGCTTAGGAGCAGGGACCAGGCCTCAAGCATTTCTCCATCCCCAGTGCCCAGCATAGCACATGACTGTCTATTTTTTGAACCATACTTGAAGAGAATTGAGAGCAGGTGGAGCTATTTTTCCAGAATTTTGGGGTGTTTCTATGATAACTGCCCTCTCCTCTCTGCTTCTGTACCTGGCGAGGTTCATTCACTGCCTCTCATTTTCAAAGCCCAAACACGGAACCTATGTTGTGACTGAGTCCCTCAAGATGTGACTTTGGTCCAAGAAGGGCAGGGGAGCCATGGAGCGAGTGTGCGGGGAGCAGGGGTGCGGCGGGAGGAGGCCAGCCTTGGTGCTTCTCTGTTCTCAACACAGTGCACGGTGGCAGATGTGGCCTCGCTCCCGGAACAGCCTTCACCCCAGGATGCGAAGCCATGCTTCAAGGCTAACTCCACAAGGCAATTTCCTCCCGCTCGCCTGGCCTATCAGGGAGCTTTGGCACACAAAGCTTCGCTGAGCATGATAAAAGAAAAACAGATTGTGTGTTGTGAGAATATTTCTGAGAAAAGCATGCTGGCCAGCTCCTTCTGCAGCCTGCCCTTCTCCAGGGTGCGGGCGCCCAAGGCCTGTGCCCTGGGCCCACGGCGCTTCCCCCAGAACCGGCCGGTCAGGGTCCATCCTCAGGCCAGTCTCGGAGTGGTGGCCACCTGTCTTCCCCACCTGCGAGAAACTGGCGTCTGTTGTGACACTGGGTCTCTATGTGGTCTGCCCGTAAAAGAAAACTCACAACTCAGCAGGTGTAGACAAGAATAGTTTGAAAATCTCACCTGACAGGGAGCCCAGAGCCAGAGTCCCCGGGTGTGTTCAGTCCTGCCCGTCACTGACGGACCTCGGTGTCCTTACCCAGTGACATCACGATGTTGGACCTTTTCTTGCTGTCCTGAAGGCAGTGGGACCTTCCTTTAGAGGTCCCCTGCGCTTCTGTTGTGGGCGCTTCCCCAGGAAGGCGCGGGGACTGTCGGGCCAACTCTGGATCCTCCTCCAGAGGCTGAGCAGTTTAGGCAGAGGGGATCCCTCTGAGATGGTCACCCGATAGAGATAAGTACAAACAGTGGGTGAGGAATTAAAAGGTAATCTGAACTAGGCAGTGACCGCGTATTTTCTAAGTAAATAAAATCATCTTTGCAAAAATGACTGGACAGGTTTTTGGCAAGTTGTGTGTTTGAGCCGGCCTGACCTAAAATAGAAGCCTGGCGGAATGAATCCCAGGGCTAGCGTCGGGACTGAGGTCTGAGGGGGGAGTGTCCGGAGGGGCCACGCAGGAGATGGTGCTCCTGGGCTGGTGCTGTTCCGTTTGTTGTTCTGGATGGCGGTCACGTGGCAAGCTCACTTTGCAGGGATGTACCAAGCTCCACCCTTAAGATCTGTGCACTTCTCTGTGCATATGTTGTATTTCAATAAAAAGTGGCTTTGGAGCTCTCTATCCAGGGGACACATGACATTCCCTTTAAAGGGTGGGTCAGAGGCAGCTGAAGCTTGTGGGGTGACCCGTCCGAGGGCAGGATCACAGAGCATCGCACCTGTCACGTCACCCCCGCAAGAGGAAATCAGCAGGGGCTTTAGATCTGAGCCCCAAGTGCAAACGGACACGCCGCTCCCCTTGCATGTGGCGACAAGGGCCACAGCGGGCCTGGATGTGGCCGGCGATGCTCCTGAGCGGTGCTGGGGAGGCCCGTCGTGTGGTCACAGGTCTGAGATGGCTGTGCTGGGTGCCCTCCTCGGGAGCTTGGGCTGGCCCTGGGACTCTGCCTTTCCGAGATTGTCACACCCTGCTTGGGACTGGCTGCCCGCACGCCAGCCTTCGGTAGATGCCTGCCTGTGGCTTGTCACCCAGGATGTCAGGGCTGCCCGGCCCTCGAGCCACAGGTCTCCCCATCAAACCCACACAGTCCCAAAGAACACAGCAACCACATTATTTCATAACATGCATGCAGATCAGACCCTGTGGGAGACTTCCAGGCCACAGGGCTCGCAAGCCCACCGATGCCAGGGCTTCCTACAGATGGACGCCCTCCGTGGTTCCTGGCTGGTTCTGTCTCCTGCCAAGGGTTGGATGGATGGAGGATCTCAGCAGCACCGGTAGAATGGCCCAGACCTAGCCTCGTTCCTCATAGGCTGCCTGTTTTCCTCCATAATCCCCCAAACAAAGATGCTCTTATTCGTCTCACGTATGGGAGGGCAGCAGCTAGCCTGTCCAGACCCCAGAAGAGAAGCGTGGTTCCATCCCACTAGGGGGGGCACCTGGGGCCCGAAGGCACCAGGCCGGGCCAAGACCCGGGTGCCCCACGGGGACAAGATGACATCCGGTGGGTGATCCTCAAGCCGGGCTACGTGTCCTCTCTCAGCGAATGTCACTTTCAGGGAAACACTAAACTTGTCAGGGTGGGATGAACAGGTGGCACACGGGGGATTTGAGGGTATTGAAACTATCCTGTATGGGGCGCCTGGGTGGCTCAGTCGGTTAAGCGACTGCCTTCGGCTCAGGTCATGATCCCGGAGTCCTGGGATCGAGTCCCGCATCGGGCTCCCTGCTCGGCGGGGAGTCTGCTTCTCCCTCTGACCCTCCTCCCTCTCGTGCTCTCTGTCTCTCATTCTCTCTCTCAAATAAATAATTAAAATCTTAAAAAAAAAAAAAAAAGAAACTATCCTGTATGATAACGTCCTGGTGAATGTACATTGTCATACATTGTCCAAACCTGTACAGTGTACAACACCAAGATGACCTCTAATATCAACTATGGACTCTAGTTAATACGTTACCAGTATTGGTCTAATCGAGCAATGGACCACCTGTGTGTGCGTCCCAGAACTCATGTTGAAATCCTGCCCCCCCACGTGATGGTGTTAGGAGGGGGATCCTTTGGGAGGTGATCAGGCCATGAGGGGGGGAGCACCGCGATGGGGTTAGTGCCCCCGCCCAGGAGACCCCTTGGCCCCTCCCGCCACATGAGGACACAGCGGGAAGGCACTTATGAAGCAGGAGGCGGGCTCTCACCCTGATCTCAGGCCTCCAGCCTCCAGACCTGTGAGAAACAGGTGCTTGCTGCCCTTCCGCATCTATGGCTGCGCCCTAACAGACCAAGAAATTGTGACCGACGCGTCACACACTGCGTAAGGCGACAGCAACAGGGAACACCGTGGGGTTGGGGCACGGGAAATCTGTACTATGTGCTCCATTTTCTGTAAAATTAACCCACCCTAAAAATTAAGCTCTATTCGATAAAAACAATGAATAATAAAGATTTATCGAAAGCATCGCTCTTGAGTCCTCGGCAGGACCCCCCAACCCGTGTCCCAGCCCGCCTTGCTCGGCGCCCGTGGCAGCCGCCCCCTCCCCATGGCGTGCCCATGTTGTCACTCCAACCCAGCCCGTGTGTTTGACTCTCCCACCTTTTCCCGCCCCCCTCGTCTTCCCGATGGCTTTAATTTTGTGCGCTCTTCTGCCAGCAAGACTCTGCCTTTTGCCAGCCCGAGAACAAGAAGCCAACCTCACCTCCTGTTCTCTCCCCCTGCCCCCCCATGACTCCCCACCTGGGGCCACACCAGCAGATCCTCCGGTTCCGGGGGCGGAGTGGGGCTGGGGCAGCATCAGTACTCGACCGCTGGGGGTTGTCCTGCCCAAAGGGAGATGATGGGCACAAAGGAGCTGGTGGGGACGCCGTGAGGAGCCACTGGCTTCTACTCTGAGCCTTGCTGCTCAGATCACCGTGCGTGAGTGTGGTTCTCCGAGTGAGCGGGAGTAGCCAGGTGCCACCAAAGCTCTTTTCCTGGGAGTGAGTGTCCCGAACCTTCGCCTCCTCTTCCCATCTTGTCCCCGATGTCCCCCTGACAAGCCTGAGCAGCTGTCCCTGTCAGTCCAGGGAAAACCTGTGCCCTTAGCTGTCACCCCCATCTCCCCTCTCCCTGCCGCTCAGAGCCTGGCAACCCTACTGTACCTTCGGTCTCTACAGACCTACCTGTTCCGGACATTTCAGATGAAAGGACTCATTTGACAGGTGGCCTTTTGTGACCAGCTTCTTCCACCCGGCGCACTTCTGAGGCTCATCCCTGTCGCAGCAGATGGCAGTGATCCGTTCTTCTTACGGCCACATAATATTGCATCTTATAGATGCACCATATTTTTACCCAGTCATCATTTGATGGGCATTTGGGTGGTTTCCAGTTCTTGTTGGAACGAATCTACCATGCACACTTAAGCCTCTTCCGAGCGCTGTCTGGCGCTTCCTGTGTCTCCTGCTCCCCCCTGGCCCCACTGGGATATCACCACCATTACTGCTGCTGCTGACTCCCACCCACCAAGCACTCGCCACGTCCGGGTTCCCAACCGCGCTCTTGCTCATGCCAACAAATGGGAGTCCCGCCATACCCTGAGAAGCGGGGCCCGTACTGAAGTTTCTATGTTGTGGATGAGGAAGCCCGAGTCCAGAGAAGTAAGGAGATGGGCCAAGGTCATGGTGGACAGAGGGTGCTAATACAGGTCTGTTCTGCAACCAAGTCCTCCTGGTACTTGGCATTGGGGCATTTAACCCGTCTTCCATCGGGTTTTGTGTATTTATGGGCCTCCCCAAACTATTAGCCTCTTCAGGATAAAGACCATGTCTCGTGGCCCTTTGGTCGTAGACCCGCTACAGGGCTGGACATTCCTTGCACGTGTGTTCCTAGGGCTCTTGTTGGTTTGCAGTCTGGGGGGGGGCTCTACGCTTCTCGTCTGCTCAGCATCCCTTCGCTCACTCTCCTCCTGGCTACAGGATGGGCACGTGCTTCAAGCCTGGCCAATCAAAGCCCTCAGTTCCACTGGCCGTCGTGATTGGCTCAAGGACGGGCACAGGATCCGAGCCTGGCCAATCAGAGCCTCCCTTGGGTATTTGCCATAGCAACGGCTGAGGCCACCTGCTTACTCTTTGGGACTGGGAGCTGTAAGGACCATCCAGCCTAGAGCTGCCATTGGCAACTTCCTCCTGCCTCCTGGGGAGAGCCCACATCAGGATGCCATGCAGATGTTAGGAACGGTACTGCAGGAAACTATTTTAATGACACGGAAAGATGTTCATGATAACTTCCTGGGTTTAAAATAAGCAAGCTACAAGATAGAACATACAATATTACTTGCTATACAAGTGTTCATGTATGTATGGAAATATTCATGTATGTATATACACAGACGCGATTTTTAGAAATGGATGTCAGATGTCAAAACCTTAGCAGTGGTTCTTTCTGATTACATGAGTATTATGTATATATATTTTTCTTTCTATTCATCTGAACTTTGAAAACTCAGCCTGAATTCTGTACTTTTTAGAAATTGTCATTGTTGTTCTGTTTATTTTATAGACAGAGCTCCTGCAGACCCCCCTCAAGAAGTCTTTTCTAGCGCATCCCTCCCAAGAGGCAGTCGGTTCAGCCTGAGCCATGTCATTGGCCTTTTTAGAGCATACAACATTGCCAACAATCCCATTTCCTGCCCCGTCTCTGGGCCCTCCCCACCCTCGGCCACCCCACTCACCTGGCGCCCGCCTGGCCCTCTAGGACTGGCAGTCCAGCTGTGTCTGAGTAACACCATCCCCCAGTGTCCGCCGGACCCTTGGAGAAAGCCAGGCCTTTCACCCCCCCGCTCGTCCTGCTGGGTGTTGTGTTTTCATTCTCGGCTCACAAGGAACCTGCAAAAAATATTTTCTTTGGCAGCCGATGAGGGAGTAGCAGCCCCAGACATGCCTTTCAGGCGACGTCCGAGCCTGGGGAAGCTGCTGCCCTCCACATCTGCCAGGAGCTGTGGCCGTGGGCAAGGCCGGGGTTTGGGCCTCATCCATCTTGAGTAACGTTCTTTCCCCCATCCGGTTTTGAGAGATCCCAAGGCCTGGGAGACAGGCCCCACAGTACCCTTCTTGTGGACAAAAGCTTCCCCGGGCCAATGGCCAGTATGCCAGGGGGGTGGGATCTGGCCTTCCAGAGGCCCAGACCCTGACTGCCTTCTCCCACTGCCAAAGGGAGAGGGTATAGGGGTCTCACAGGCAGGCAGTCAAGGGCCCAGAATCTCCCCCATCCACCCTTGTGTCTTCTTCTGGGGGCACGGCCCTCCCTCCAAGAGGGGAGGGAGGGCACCTGCTCAGAAGGGGTTGTTCTCACTCTCCTTCTGAACAGGCCTGTCCTTCAGATCCAGGCCCTGTCCAGCCAGTTGGTGCTGGTGGCCACAGCCACTGATCTTTGTGTGGGCAGTCACCTGACCCTGGCTGGCCCATCAGATCCACACTCACAAGAACAGGACCCTAGAGGAGATGAATTAGATGACGGTGTTTGAACCAAAGGGCCAGCAGGTTGTGGTGGACCAGCCAGGCTCGGATGCAGACACACAGAGAAGCCAGAGAGAGAAAGGAGCCAGGGAGAGGCAGGTGGCTGAGCCCAGCCATCCAGGGGAACGAGAGGAGGAAGAACAGGGAGGGGACAGGGTCCCTGATGTACAGCTGTCCCCTTCAGTCTCCCAACGTTTTCCACATCCTTCTAATAAAGCCCACTTTAGTTCAACTATCTCACTTGGGGGTTTATTCCTTAGAGCCCAAAAATCCAGACAGGTTACACTCAGGGCACCTGTCCCCACGTGGAAAGAGCTTTCCTCACCAACCTCCAAGTGGAGGGAGCCCTCTTCTTGTCCCTCCCATTGGCTGGGAGGCCGTTTTTGCTACTCATTCCCAGGGGCCTTGATTTCTTGAAGAAAGTGCTTGCCTGGGTTCAGGACATCTCCCCCATCCCTGGAGTCCAGGGGATGGGTTCAGGGCAGAGGGGCCTTCCAGATTCTGAGTAAAAGTCACTGGGCAGCCTAGTTCAGTGGACCCTAAAAAGTATGCTGATTGGGCATGTGGCTGGTGGAAAAAGGTAACAGGTTTCGGAGTGTGGCAGATTTGGGTTTGAATCCTGGCTCCAGCAGCTTCCAGTTTACACAACCTGCTCTTTGCTTCTTGGCCCCTTCGTACCAATAGGATCCAGGACTTGCCACGTGCTGGACACCGTCCTACAAGCCCCTCTAGAAAGTACTGCTGGTGGGATCCCGTTTTGCAAACAGGAAGCAGAGACGGGTGAGGATGAGAAATCACGCACACGTCTTGCAGTTGGTGATGGGAGACAAACCCTGGTTTATCTGATTCTGGGGAGCTGGTTTTGCCCCAAGGGAAGAAAAAAAGAGTCTTGTGGTATGACAAGCCCTGGTAAAATAAAGAAGTTAACATGCTTCTCTACACAGCAGAAAGACAGGTAACCCTTCAAAAAAACAAAAACAACTGCTCTTCCCCAATTGACACAGGAACGACAACATCCGGGATTTGCTTCAGGATAACCCGCTGGGGCCAGCGCTGATGGGTTGATGGTTTTCAAAGCTGGGCATCGGTGGCTGGGTGAGCCCAATCCTGTTCTCTCTCTGTGTCAATATGCTTGCAAGTTTTCGTAACAAAATGTTTTTTAAAAAGTAGCAAGAAGGAATAGGGCCAGGGTGGAGGAGCAATCCTGTGAGGGGCTGTCATGGTGCAGACAGTGAGCCCCACAGGGAAGGGAGCCCGGGAGCCCCTCCCCACGGCCGCCGCCCGCCGCGCCCCCTCCCCACGCCTCTCCCTGTTGACTCCCTTGTGGTCCAAGAACCCTCACTCTGAGTAATAAATGCGCGCTCTATTGGCGGGACATGTGTTTCCAATCATTCTGCTCGGCGGTGAGTCACTCCCGACAGCTGCTGCCTGTCTGTCTCCCACCTCTTACCTTCAGATCTGCCATGACGACAGCCCAGGCCCTGCTCCCCCCACCCCCCAGGTCTGCGCTCAGCCCGCTGGCCAGCCAGCGCACAGCCCCTGCCTCCTCCCACCTGCGCGCCTTCGCGCAGGTCCGTCCTTCCATCTGGAACAGTGTCCTCCCCCCCCCCCCCCACCCCTGATGGGGTAACTCATTGTCCAGGTCTCATTTATCCCAGGCAGAGCCCCCCCACCGCCCCCCAGACACTCTGACCCCACGGATGCCCATCCAGCACCCGTGCCTGCTTGTAGTTCTTTCTGCTAATGGGTGGTTCCTGCTGCAGGAGGAAAGGAGCCATGTCTGCCCCTTCCAGGCCCCCGGCACCTGCAGAGGCCTGGCAGATGGCAGGTGCCCAACACATACTCGTTGAATAGGTGCATGAATGAACAAATGAGCTATAACCTTAAGAAGCAGGGAGTCGTGGGAAAGCCAGACACAAAGACAAGTAACCCTTTAGAGAAAACGCAAGGAGCCTAAGGAGTCCAGGCAATGGGCTCTGAAGGAGACGTGTTCATCATTGTCCCTGCTTAGGGCATCCTGCTGTCCACACGACTCCAGTTGGGCACCTCCCTAGGACAGAAATCACTCACAGGCCACCTTCGGCTGGCTGGACCGGCTGCCTGGGGCACCGTGAGGAGGGATCTCAGGCCACTTCCAGGCTCGGTGGGGAAGGAGTGCTCGGGGTCTGATGGGGGCTGGGGGCGGGGAACACAGGCATCCCCCCACTTCCCCAAGGAGTCAGACCACAGTCCGACGTGATGGGGAGCACTGACGGGGACCCACGGCACCCTCGCTGCTGGAGCATCACCCACCCAGACCCCAGTGCCTCCCCCATGGGCATCCAGGTCACACCTGTGAGGGGGTGGCTGAGTCGTAGCGGGGGGAAGCAGGGGACACCGAGAGGTGGCTGGCTACTGGCCTTGTTCCCGGGGCCAGGAGCACCGGGACAGAGCTGGGGCTCCCCAGGAAAAGCAGAGAAGCAGCAGGGTGTGGGGCAATACTGCATACGTGGTCCCACCTGCACCCAGGGCCTGGACAGGCCAGGGAGACGCAGGAGCCAGAGTGACCAACTGCCTTCAGGCCCTCTTGTGTGTGGAGCTGAGCAGGCTCTCCTAAACAAGGAGGGGGCAAAGTTGCCAATGCGCCAGACCAAACTCCAGAAACTGGCTGGAAATGGTGGTAGGACCCAACGACTCACTTTCCAAGGAGCCCGGTCCCTCCTTGCCCTTCTCATGAATCTGCTGTCTTCTGATCTTCTGGCTGGTGACCTGAGCCACCCCCAAACCTGCTCTTTCTGTTGCCTCGCATTCCAGCTCAAGGTTGAAGGAGCGCCTTTAGGAATTCTGCCCCCTCACCCTCACCCTGTCCTCCCCTGGATGCCGTCCAGCGGCTGGGCCCTTTTCCATATATGCCAAGGCTGGTCACGGAGGGAGGGAGGGAGGCGGGCTGGAATCTGAAGGTGACAAGAGCCTGGGCCAGAAGCGCGGCGTCGCTGGCCACACTGAGAACCCGGAGCATCCCCGAGAAGAGAGAGCCAGGGGAGAGGAGCGGGAAGAAGGCAAGGCAAGAACATAGGAAGAAAAATAGGATGGGGAGAGGGAAGAAGAGAGAGAGAGAGGAAATTCCTGGGCACAGTCCTAATCATAGCCTTGAAATGAAATTTACTGCTGCACTCAGCATGGGACGCCAGCCAGCGCTGCCAAACCAGCCCCCCTGCTGTTTGGATTAGGCGATGACATCATGGCCATGGGCCCGGCACGGCCGGCACCAAAGAAGAGGAGGATGGCGGCGGGAAACCTGAGCCCCCAGCCCCTGGGCTTCCAGGGAGGGGAACCTGAAACCAGCCGAAGTCAGCCTCAACACACCCCTGCTGAGCTGGCCCGCCAGTCCCCGTCTGCCCTGCTCCTGGCCGGCACCTGGCCTCTAGGTCGCCAGCAGAGGCGGCCTCCCGGAGCAGGCCCGGGACGGACGGAGGAGCGCTGGGTTCCCGGCTCTGCTCGCTGGCCCTGCTCCCTGGCCCGCCCGTGAAAGGAAGCATATGACACATGCCCGCGGCCAAAGGCGATGGCTTGGGCACGGGAGAACACAGGGCAGCGGGTGTGGGAGCCAGCGCGGGCTGGGCTCGCAGGAACGGAGTCAAGGGTGGGCCAGAGGAGAGCCCGCGCTGGGGGCCTGCAGGACGGGACACCCTCTGCGTCGCGGGGAGGCCAAACGAACGAGGCCTCGGTGGGGAGAGGCAGTGCCCACCCAGAGTCCAGGTGGAACGGGGTCCACAAAGGCTTGGGCCCAGGGGATGCGGTGGTGGCGCCAGCCCGCCTCCCCGGAGGAAGCGTGTCCGCTCCCAGACAGCTCAGATGTGGCGGCCACTTCAAGCCAGTGACTTCACGGGCCTGCCGCTCACCCAGGGACAGCCTCCCTCCTGCCCTCCCTCCCTCTCTCTGGAGTTACTCTAGACTGGATCAGAGCAACACGGGCACGCAGGCGGTGTTGGGACGCTGCCCGGCCTGTGTAGGCTGCGCGCAGGGCAGCGGGCGGGCGGGGCCCACAGGCGGGCGGCGCGCAAGGTGGGTGCCCAGGGTGGGTGCCCAGGGTGGGTGCCCAGGCTCCGCTGCCTTTCCCCATCGGGCGCTGCCTGGGAGGAGAGGACGGGGGTGCCTGGAGGGGAGGCAGACAGTGAAGGAGAGAGAGGCCAAGGCCCCAAGGAGAGATGGCATAAAACAGAGCCACGGAAGCAGAAGCTAAGGGCAGTGTGGGTGACGGGTGGGGTCACCGAAGTAAATGCCGTGAGGGGCTGTGGCCAGGCTAGGCCATGCAGGGAGCCCCGGAAACACCCATACTTCCACCCCAGGAGCTATCCATTGCAGGGCTGAAGCTTCACCTGAAAATTGCTTTCCCTGCCGCAGGGGCAGCATAGGACGCTCATCCCGGGTCCCCCAGGTCCCCGCCACCTGGAGACACTCCACCACGAACTTTGTGGTGAACAGCCTCTTCCTTAGCTGTCCCTACCCATGAATCTGTGTAATTTCATGTCAGTGAAATATTACGTGTACTGTTTGCTCAGGGACACTTGCACAAAACAACCCTTTAACTATCCCTTGCCCTCCCTGTCTCCCCAGAGAGCCGGCATGGACAGACCAGCCCGCCAGCCCGCGTGTCCTTGTCCAGGCCACACGCGGGCACAGCGACCTCCCACGTGTGCTGGTGCTTTGCTCTCAAAAACGGAACCTTGTTTATCTGTCTCTGCATTTTGCTTTCTCAAGTCCAAAGATTTTATCAAATTCCCTTCGCTGGTGGTAATCAACCAGGTGGTTTTGCTCCCCCGCGGGGACATTAGGCAATGTCTGAAGATGTGTTTGGTTGTCACAACTTGGAGGGGGTGGCATTTAGAGGGTGGAAGCCAACGATGTTGCTCAACACCCACAGTGCACAGGGTGCCCCTGCCCCCCCTCAAGAGAACAGTCTGACCCAGAGGTCAGCGCTGCCGAGGCAGAGAGGTCAGGCCTCGCCGAAGAGGGTTAATGAGGGCATTAATGAAATGAATGAATGTGGAAATTCCTTCGAGTGTCCACCTCTGGTCATGAACGTGCGAACTATGCAGAGACCTGCAGTCCACCTACAGGCCACAGGCAGCCCTGCCTCTCTTGACTCACCTTCTTGTCATCGGGAATGTTCCTCGCCAGGGAACACGGGAACAGATATCTGGGCCGGGGGTGGGGCACCACCTGCCTATGGGGCCATGAGTCAGATGCCCAGGCTAGATAGGGGCCCACTGTGATCCCGATCGCTCTCCTAGAGCCACGCATCCCACAACCCCAGAAACCTCCCAGATGGCCGGGCACACTGATGTCCCCCAGCCCCCCCTCACGGCCACCGGCTCCCCACCACCCCAAGAGCTGCCCGAGGTACTCCCGCTCTTTCGAATCTAGCTTCCTGGGCCGGTGGGGCCAATTTTAATGCCCGTACGCCGCGGAGCGTCTGGCAGTCTGGAACCTGCTGGAAGGAGTGTGGAGGCTTCAGCTCCACGCCGGCTGTCTCTAGAGAAAAAACACACTCCACACATGCAGGAGGCAGTTGATTTTCTCCAAATGGAGAGAGTGAGTCTATGGAGAAGACACACTTCCAGTGCTCGCCCTGTGCTGGGGGGACAGGGCCTGGTGCCCGAGGCCTGAGAGGTCACTCTGACTCTGTTTACCCGACTGGAGCAGGAGGGAGGAGGTACTGGCATTTCCTCCAGGGCCTGGTCAGTGTTTACTCGGCCAAGCCAAGCCCGGGACCTGTTTACGGGGCGTGCCCCAACCTGAGTGGGACGGCTGACAGTTCTGCGGGGCTCTGCGTTGGAAACCTCTCTTGGTGGGGGAGGCAGGGGCAAGGTGAATGTTTCTGGTGGGCAGTGGTGGGCCCGGGGGGTGAAGTCCCCCTCCCCGGCTGGCCTGGCAGGGGCTGTCCCCTCCTGTCTGTCCTAAGAGTCAGCCTGGAGTCAGGCTCTGGGGCAGATAGAAGCCAAGGTCCAGCGGGCTGTAATCAGAAAGGACCCTGGGGAGTGGGCTGGGATCTCCTGCATGGCTCCCCTACTGGCCCACTCCCCAGCATTGAGATAGCGGAGGCCGAGGCCGGTTAGCATGGAAGGCAACAGAGGGAGCTACCAGCCCAGGGGCCTCTCCCCCCACCCCACCATGGGTGTGGGCAGGGTGTGGGCCATCCTGACCCCGTCCTCCTTCTTGGGGGTGGGGATTCAGAGTGCAGCCGCTGCCCTGAGGTCGTCCTGCATCAGGCAAGCCCTCTCGGCATGGAGTGGAGAGCGCGTGAAAGAGCATCTTGTTGGGGTGCCTGGGTGGCTCAGTTGGTTAAGCGACTGCCTTCGGCTGAGGTCATGATCCTGGAGTCCCGGGATCGAGTCCCGCATTGGGCTCCCTGCTCGGCAGGGAGTCTGCTTCTCCCTCTGACCCTCCTCCCTCTCATGCTCTCTGTATCTCATTCTCTCTGTCTCAAATAAATAAATAAAATCTTTAAAAAAAAAAAAAAGAGCATCTTGTTGATGTCAGTAGCCAGATTCTGATCTCCTCCCATCTTCAGTATATCAGAGGCCTCGGTTTCCTTGGTTTTGAGATGGAAGATACTACCTGGAAGAGCAGGTCAAGGATGGGAAGACGAACAGAGAGGTCCACGGGAGCGGAGGCTGCTACAAGCCTCACGTGGCAGTCAGATGGCCGGGGTGGGGGACACGGAGCTGGAGGAGGGGGCCTGGGTTCCAGGACTCGTGAGAGTCGTTAGACATGTGGTGCCTCGTGGTAACAGCCGACACGCACCAGATTCCAGAGACCGTGTCAGCCGTTCGGAGCAATCCATTGGGAAGGGGTTTAATCACCATTTTGTGGATGGGGCCCCAGAAGCAGGGCTAGCGAGGTGGCTGGGCTGCCGTGTCTGAGTCGTGCTGCCCTCTGCCCCCACTCTGTCCTTACAGAGGGACCTGCGCTGCCCCTCTGCTCAAAACCCTCCATGAGCTCCCAAATCACTCAAAATAAAAGGTGCGTCCCCTCCCCTCCCAGCCCTTCTGACAACAAGTGGGTGCTAGCTGGCCCCTTTCCCTCACTTTCCTCCTCCTTCGCTGGCTCAGGGGTCTCTCCGCGCGCTGCCCCTGGGACTTCTGTCTGTTTGGTGGATTTCTAAATGCCCTGCTCTTAAGATGGTGACTACTGTAGATTCTCCGATAAGCCCTGTTGATGGGAGGGAGGCAGGCCAGGTCCCTTGTCTCCACCCCCATGCAATGACCTGCCTCTCCCCCACCCCCCGCCCCGCGACACCATCAAACTTACTGCTAGGATAGTTATCACCCTCACCTGTACTCGATGGCTAACGTGTGTATCTTGCCTAAAAGGACAGGGTGTCCCTAGGTTATCTGTTTCTCTCATAAACGGACAATCGACTTTGGATTCTGCAAAGTTCAACAGCATTTTGCTCCACTTGCAATAACGAAAGAAGGGCCGGGCAGGAGGGGTAAAGGCAAGGGACAGCCATCATGGTATAATTTTTTAATTAACCACTAAAAAGTTAGCACCCTACATCATTTCAAGATGACACAATTCTATCTTACGGGAACAAAAGCTGGAAGAGTGACTTTGGATTTGTCAGGGTGCTAAAAATAACCACGCTGCCTCTTTAACTTTGCTCCCGGTCGTGTGCTACAAAGACATAAACAGAAAGAAGCCGTTTTTTCCAGCCTTCCAGTATTTTCCAGTCTCCTATGGCAAGTCAGCACCACGCAGTTTAGTAGGCAATTACTCCTCCATTTAGAGCCCTCCAGCTAGATTACAGACGTCCTGCGGGCAAGAGTGGGGGCCTGTGGATAACAGCACGGACCGACCGACCGACCGCAGGGGGCTCTGGGCAGACTCGGTGACAGGCACACAGGGACCCTGGTGGCCACGCGTCCCACGCTTCTCTGCACCTCCAAGATCCCGGCCTTTCCTGGAACATGGCACTGTTTTGGGGAAAGTCCTTCAGTCCCACATTTGTGGGCGAAGGGAGGGAACTGTGAGCAGAGCCCAGCAAATGCTTTCCTCCAATCCTACTGCCTCTCGGACTCTTAGGCCCACCCCTCTGGCTCTTGTTGGCTGGTCAAAAATATGGCCAGTTTATATAAAATCCTGTTTTGTTCATAGTAACCACTCCCCCTCCCCCTCCATCTGAACTGGCCAAGCGCACTTAAAATTCTAAGACCTCCATTTGTAAAAGGACTCTTCGGTCAGCTTCCCCAGGCCACCTACCACGGGGGGCATGAGCTGGGGGCCGGAATAACCCCTGCTCTGAAGCGCACATCCCTTTTGCTCAACCCCTAGCTAAGGGACCCCCGGGGTGGAAGGGAATCAGGCGGTGTACACCTCCCGTGCCAAGCCGGAGGGGAAGGGGGGGGTGGGCGGGCGCCTGGTGCCCTTGAGGGGTGGGCTGCGAGTCCCAAGTGCTGAGTCAGGGCCTCCCTGGGCGCCGCCCCCGCCCCGCAGTTGCCACCCCGACCTCCGGCGACCTGGGGGGTGGGGGAGCGGTGCTGGGGAGCTGCGGGGGCTGCGGGGCGCGGCCCGGGGCCAGGTGCGCAGCTGCGGGCCCCCAGACGTGTCTCCGGGTCCGGGCACAACAAAGCCCGGTTTGGGGGAGGGCGGGGAGGCGCGGGAGGCGCGCGGGGAGGGGGCGGCCGGGAGCTCCCGGAGCCGCATTGGCCGCCCGCCACCGGGGGCGGAGCCGGCACGCCTCCGAGCGCAATAAAAGGCCGGCTCGGCCCGCGCCCGCAGCGCACGCATCCATAGAAGGCAGCGGAGGCCGCCGGCGCCCGGTCGCGCGCGCTGCCTCGCTCGCCCGCCTCGCCTCGCCGCCCCCACCCGCCTCCTCGCCGCCGCGCCCCGCGCCCCCTCTCCGGCCCGCGACAAGGACCCGGCAAAGTTTGCGCGGGCGAGCGCGGGCCAGGTGCGGAGGGCGCGCCCGCCGAGCGGAGCGCAGCGAGCCCCGCGCGGCCCCGGCGCGCCCAGAGGCCAGCGCCCGCAGAGCCGCGGCGGCGGCCGAGCCCC
>NW_023270494.1:3287946-3341371 GCF_011800145.1 Mirounga leonina
CGCCCCCGCCCGCCATGGGCGCCGCGGCCCGCAGCCTGCGGCTGGCGCTCGGCCTCCTGCTGCTGGGGACGCTGCTGCGCCCGGCCGACGCCTGCAGCTGCTCCCCGGTGCACCCGCAACAGGCGTTTTGCAACGCAGACGTAGGTAAGGACGGCGACCCCGCCCCGGCCCGGTGCCCGCCTCCCCGAGGGTCCGCGGGCGCCGCGCCGGCCCGCATCTTGCCGAGGGGCCCGCGCCCGGACGCCGGCCCCGCGGGCCTTCTAGAATCCTGCAAGTTGACGCCAGAATCGCACTTTCTTTTCCTCCTTACGTCTCCCTTTCTTCGCCTCTCTGCCGAGATGCTTCTCAACCTCAAAATTCCACCGAAATTCCTCCGCAGCTCCAGCCCCAGAAAAGGGAGCCAGGGAGCGGATTGGTTTTGGCAGGCGGAGGGCCCTGGGATGCCAGCGTGGGGGGCGGGGAGAGTGGGGGACACAGCGTGGGATGGGGAGAGTTGCGGCCCCGGGGGCCTGGAGGTCTGGGGACCCCGGGAGAAACTTTCACAGACGAGGCGGAGCTGGGCTTCTGTGGCCCGAGGCTGGGTGGGGAAGGGCTTCCGTGCCTGGCCCTCTCCCACCAGCCCTGTTTGGGGGCTCACCGGATGAAGCTGAGGCAGAACGGAAGCTTCCCTCCCCTGGCCAGGCTCCCTGGGCACAGAGGGGCACCCGGGAAGGGCAGGTAGAGCCCCAAAGGCAGCTCCTTGCTCTGTGTCCAGGAGGCACCGCACACAGGGCCGGACGGGGAGGAGGGTCCCTGAGTGGTTTGCTGCGGGTGACTGCTTTTTCAGGACATCCACAAAGACTGGAGACTTTGGGGCAAGTGGGGCTGTGTGGCTGCTTAGAATCCTCAGAAAATATCTTTTCCCCTCGGCACTTCTCCCTCCTCAAAGGTGGGAGCGAGCGAGGGAGGGAGGAGCAGCCCGGTATTTGTTCTGATCCATGCAGGGGCCGCAGGGGCGGGAGACAAGTAGGGAGAACGCAGCAAAAATGGGAGGAACCAGCTGGACCCCAGAGGTTTCCTTCCGGGCCTCCAACCGCCCTGGTGAGGGTCAGCCAGGATTTCCTGGGCCGAGTTCAGTTTAGCCAGAAGGACAGATGTGCAGCCGGTGGGCCCCTGTGCCCACCCCCCAATGGCTTCTCAACAGGTTTAGGCTCTGCTTCTAAGTCTCAGCCGGCTGAACATCTGGTTGCCAGGCCAGATGGGGTGAGGCTGGCTGCCCTCACCTGTGCAGACCCAGAGCCAGGGGCTCTGGGTTTCTCTTGTTGTCAGCCTTGCTCTCCTCATCTCCCCACACCTGCACGGCTCCTGGCCACACCCGTGTCGGCCCTGTGACCTGCCACCTAGCCCAGTGAGTCTGCAGGTGTTCTCACTTGCAGGGATCACGTGGCTTGGCCACCTTGGTGTGGAACGTGGTTCGTGCGTGCTTGCAGAGTAGTTTTATGTAAAGTCTGGGTGGGGAGCATAAGACTGACTCCCCGATTTGGCTTTGGTGCTCAGCAGGATTTGAGGGCAATGCACACTGCCCTTCCTCTGCGGTGTCCACTGGGCATCCAGGCCCCTTTGCTAAGAGCAAGGCCATGCCTCTGACCATCAAGCTGTAGGGCAGGATGGTCCCAAGGCTCAGAAGGAACCGAGTCTTGTAAGGCGCTTGGGCTTGGTTCGCAAGAGCCGAGCAGGAAAGGGCTGGGCCTTGGGACCACCTCACACCCTTCAGCTGCGTGGGAAGAATTTCCAGCCACTTCCTGGCCTGCCCAGTAAGCTGAGGCAGCAAAGGGTCAGGGATGAGGAGCTTCAGCAAGCCTTGAGGTTCTTTCTTGCTTTGTGCATTCCTCTCTCCTCCACCTGGATCTCCTGGCGTGTGTGTCCCGTTTCTTCGCATCAGAATCATGCAAGAGCCTAAATTTTACCCTTTCCCCGCTTGGCGGCCCCGTCGGGCAGCTGACGCCAGACTTGGACTGCAAAGCCCAGTCCATGAGATTCCTGGGGCCGCCAGAGCGAACCCACAAACTGGGGGGCTCAAAACAGCAGGAGTTGCTTTTGTCACAGTTTAGGAGGCCCAGAGTCCAAAATCAAGGTGTCAGCAGGGTCGGCTCCTCCTGGAGGCTCCGAGGGAGCATCTGCTCCAGGTGGCTCTCTCCCAGCCTCTGCTGGCTACCAGCGATCCTTGGCATCCCTTGGCTTGTGGACACGTCACTCCAGTGGCTGCTCTGTTTTTGAGGGGGTTTCTCTGTGCCTGTCTGTCCAAATCCCTCTATTAGAAGGATCCCGGTCCCTGGGTTTAGGGCCCACCCTCATGTAGCATGACCTCATCTTAACTTGATCACATCTACAAAGACCCTGTTTCCAAATACGGTCCCAGACACAGGTTCTGGGTGGACACGAATTTTCAGGGGAAGTTCTTCGAGCCAAGCTGCCCCAGTCGACCCTTCCGTGCTCGGTCAACGTGGGGTACGGAGCCAAGACACGCTCTGGGAGGCCCTGGGCGGCTGTGGCATCCACCTCTCAGGGAAGGCTGTGGCCTTTCTGTGTCTGCTTTCTCCTGTAAGTGCGCTTGTCCATGGCATTCTTGCAACGATCTGGACTCCGGCTGAGAACAGAATTGCCTGGGCCCCTTGCAAAGATCACTCAAGTCTGGGTCCCTTTGTAAATACAGTCTGGCTGGGACCTCCGTCCGCTCGTGTAGCTTTAAAAGCCCCACGGTGACTTTGGGCCCCCAGGGGCTGTGGCCCAGGGACCCATGGAGGGTGATGGCTTGCGTGCATGTGGGGGACACTAAAAGCTGCCCTTCAGTGTGCTGTGTTGCTGCCTTTAATTGTTGGCTGTCTACGAGGGGCCTTTGGCTTAAGAAACCGTTGGATTTCTGTCTGCCTGCGTCAGGGTTTCTGGAAGCTGGTAGGACCGGAACTGTGGCCGGCAAAAGGAGTTCATGATGAGGTCACGAAATTTGGGATGAAGGGAGCGGTAGGTAAGAGGTGATTGGGGTCCCTCCGGGAAGGCCCTGTTCCCTGTCCTTTCCAGGAAAGCAGGGACAAGCGGGATGCGTTCCCTGTCTCTGAGCACTGCTCCCATGTGCTGCTGGCCCGACTCCGACCACCTAATGGAGCTGTGGCCGTGGATGGCAAGCCGGCCCAGCCCCCTGAACCTGGCCAGAGACCAGCTTTGGGCTTGCTCTTCAGGCGGTACCACCACGGAGGGTGCCTGGAGTCACTCAGCCTGCTGAGCGGCTTGGCAGATCTGGGCCGTCTGGGCCAGTTTCTGGAGTCCTGGGTAAATCCAGGAGCTCTGTGGATGGGGGCAGCGGGAGTAAAATCTCACTTCTGGCCTGGGTGGTGGTGCCCAAGGCTAGTCTGGAGGAGTGCCCACCATGGCATCTTTCTCTAGGGGTTGCTCCAGACACGGCTCTCTGCAAACCCTCTGGTGATCTCTGGCACCAGGTGGAGAAGGGCCCACAGCCAAGGCCATGTGCTGGTTGCCGGGGTGGCGGGCCAGCCCCAGGCATGCACTGATGGGGGTCCGACGGCAGCCACCTGCAGAAAGCACGCACCAAGCATTCAGAAACGGCCGTGTCTTCCGCGGACACGCGTGCTCGGGAGGAGCAAGGCGGATGAGGTTCCTGTGAGTTGAATCAGGCCTTGGGTGCATGGGGGCCCGGCGGGGATGGCAGTATTTCTGCAGAGTGCCTGAGTGATCTGTGTTCCGAACATCCTTGCTTTGATAGCGGGCTGGGTTTCAGCAAACGGTTTCGGAGTGGCCGGCTCCGCCCCATGGATGTGAGGAAGAAGCAAGGCCTGATCCTGTCCTCACGAGACGCCCGTGCCAGGCAGTTTGCAAGTGGGTTTGGAACTGTGTCTGCGGCAGGTGCGCAGAGCCCTGCGGACCCCTTCCCCAATGGCTGGGGTGTGGTGTAAAGTCAGACAGACTCACGGGGTTTTGGGCAAATGATAAACGAAGTCACTGTGTGAAAGAGGGGAATGCATTTTCGGGGTCAGGAGATCGAGGGTTTTGAAGGGAGGGCGCCGTGGGGGGCGCCCCTGGGCCCGGTTTTGGATGGTGTCCCTGGAAGGATGCATTCTCCCGGGGGGAGGGGGGTGACTAGAACCGGAGTTCCCGGCAGTTCCTGGGGTTGGACTTGGGCGTGGAAACCATGCTGGGGCGGGCTGGTGGCTGCAGGGAGTGCTCCCCACATCGTGGTACCTGCCTGCGATCTGAGGGCGCGCTGCCAGCCTCCAGCCAGGACCCGCTCCGTCCTCGGGAATTGACGGTCGTGGCCTGGGGTCCGTGAGCTACAGACGAGCGTGGATACCTGCCTGTCCTCCCTGCGGCCTCAGCTGGGTTGCCAGGCAGACACTCATGCAGGCTGCGTGGTCCACATCCATTGGCAGCATTTGAGCGCGTTGAGAACAAGGATGTAGAAGGCCCCAAGGCTTATGGGGTCGGCAGGGGCATGTGGCCGCCCTAGTCCAGGTGCAGAGCCCTTGCTCTGTCGCCCAAGGGGCTGCAGGTGTGCGTGAACCCCTTAGATTCCATAATGGCTAAGAGATGTGCTTGGAGAAGCCTGGCAGCCGAGAGGATGGAAAACACAGCAGGAGAAAGAAAAAGCCTGGAGGAGAAGGGGGAACAGCGTGGCGGGCAGGGTCAGCGCTTCTCCCCTGCCTGGGATGCTCCCTCTCTTCCCAACACACACGCGCGCAAGGGACCCAGGGCAGGTGGACCTGTAGCTAGGATGGTCTTCCTGGGAGGAGAAAAGCAGAGCGGGGAAGTCAAGGTTGGAGAGAGAGAACCCTCACTCTGAGGCGAGAGCTTGGGGAACACCCACGCAGGCAGAGTTAAGCGCATCATGGGTGGTGGCAGCGTGGGGATGTGCTGAGCAAAGGGGCCACCTGCCGGGGCAAAGGTGAGAGAGCGTTCTGGGTGCAGATCAGGCCAGAGAGGAGGGCGAGGGGCCAAAGAACACCACTCTGGCTTATCACATGCAGTCTGTGTCCCCTCCCAAGGGCCCCAGGTGAGGCAGCCATGCGTGCACCTGTGGATGACAGCAGGCGTGGCCCTGGGAGTTGGCTAAAAGGCCGATGTCTGAACTGGTGTCCCGAGTTAGAGCCTCAGGGTCCAGGTTGTGGGCACTGGTATTTCTAAGACTGCCCAGGTGATTCTGATGCCCGCCTCCAAGTTTGCACAGGGCAGTCGTCTCCAATGCAGGCTACCCCAGACTCTTTAGGTTCGAGAAAAGAATGTTCCAGATTTTTAGATAGACATCGATTGCTGCACTTGTACATAATTTTAAATGGACAAATAGGTGTTGAGACTGCTGGACCAGGCTTCTGTCTTGGTGCTGGAGGGTCTGAGCAAGTATGGAGAGTGAGGACCAGTGGTAAGAGGGTCAGTGAGATGCCCCAGAATTTGGGAGGCGAGGTGGCTGAGGGAAGCGGCTGAGGAAGTCTTCCAGACCGAGGGATGGTCATGGGCAGTGTCTTAGGGGGCAGGTGGGATGAAGCTGGCTCCCCCATCCGGAGCTGGGAGCTCCCAGGACCCACTCCCCTGGACCCCTGGGGCCTGAACTGGCTGGACTACTGGGATCCTTCCTGTGTCTCCATCGTTGTGTGGATGTGCAGCTCCAGGGGGAAAATGTGCAGAAACCCAGAGGAATCCCATTTTGTAGCAGACAAAACTGTACGGCTCCCTGGGTCAGCTGAGTCTGAATAGTATCCCGGGTTAGGCTTCTGGAGACCCCAGCAAGGCAGAGTAGACGAATATTTAGTCTAAAAAGCAAATTGAGGTATAGTCTTTGTAAGGAAAGATCCTGTCCTGGGGTATATGGACATCCGTCCAAAGATAGACTGGGGGGTGGTGGCAGGGGGTGACTCGGGTCTTGAGCTCTGAAACCGGGAGCAAAGCTGTGTGTATATGTGCGTGCAGCGCTGAGCCTGGGTGCAGCGGCGGAGCCTGCAGTCCCAGCAGCGGGACCCACCAGAGGGCTGTTAGGTGTGGGTGGGGGGAGTGGTCATGAAGCTACAGGCAGGAGAGTGATTTTAAGGGACTGTGGTCCCTTGTGGTGCGTGCACTGGGGGGAGGACTTGAGACAGAAGGCGGATCTTGCAGCTGGGGGGTGGGGTGTGAAGGGCTCGTGGTGGGGTCACCTCTGGGGTTTGACCTCTGTGCCCGAGGCTCCATTCCCTGTTTGTTTCTGCTGGGGTACAGCGACACTGGGGTCTGCACGAGAAAGGCCCGGGCTGTGGCTCAGCAGACAGTGGGAAATGTGTGAGGGGACCTGGAGGGAAGGGAAGAAGAGTCAGCAGGAAGCGAGGAGACTTACTTTTTCTAACAAGCCTGTGAGGGAGGCCCCTGTGCAGCCCCCAACGGTGTCCAGGGGAGATGTCTGGGCAAGTGCTCTCTGCCTCCGTTTCTCCAGCTCTAAATAGAGATGGTAATTTGCCTGCCTCCTAGGGTTGCAATGAAGATCACAAGAAAGAGTGGTCACATGCTTAGGACCTCCCGGTATCCCCGGGAGGTTCTGGGGTGTGTGGGTATGGAGGGAGGGGGTGTGAGCCGTCTCAGTGCGAGACCCTGCTCCATGCACACCATCCCCACCTGACCTGGAGGGCGGGCCATGCTGATCAGCTGCGCAGGTAGGGGAGCTCGGGGAGACCCAGGCCAGGTTCTGGTGCTGCCAAGAGGCAACCAGGGAGCTGGGAGGAAAAGTATCATTTGGTGAAGGGAGGATGGTGGGGACCTGTTAATACTGTCCTTATTAAGTGCTGAGTGCTTGCAAGTGGATTCTGCATGTTCCTGGTGTCCGCTCATTTGGTTCCGTCATTATGCCCATTTTATAGAAGATCAAACTGAGGTACGGCCGATGAAGTCCCTTGCTCGGGGTCATGCAGCTAGCAAGCAGCCAAGGCAAGGACGGGGTGGGGGGGATGTTAACAGAGGAGGCTGACCTTGGTGATCCTGAGCCACGTGGGCTTGGCGGGGTGGCCATGGCCGCTCCAGGTGGTGGGAGAGGAACCCCTTGCTCAAAGGTTAGCCCATCGACTTCGGATGAGCCAAATAAATGGAGCTCTATCCTGATGGCAGGATATTCAGCATTTTGAGCAGCGTTACGGATTCGTGTTTCTGACCTTGAAGGACGTTCAGAGGGTATTACTTTTAAAAGCCCAGTTGAGGCCTGAATGCTTTCACGTTTTGAATATTATCTCTCTCTCTGACTGAGACGGAGTCTGGGGCCAACACACATTTTGTTAAAATGTACAACCAAGCGCTCTATGTTTCTTGAGTTTCCGAGTGAGCATCCAGGTCAAGAAACAGAACATTGCTGCCCCCCCCAAGCCTCTGTTGATCCCTCCTGGCCCTAACTTCCCCTTTTCCCTAGGGTCACCACTGGCCTGCTTTTTTGGTGGTAATTCACTGGCTTTCCTTTATGTGGTTTTCTGTGTATCTTTATCTCATAAAGAAGTGTGTACACATTTAAATGTGCATAGAGAGAGAAGTCTGGAAGGGTGTCCCGTCAAAATTCTAGGCAGCAGGTGAGATCAAGGGCAATTTCTATTTCCTTTTGTTTATCTGCATTTTCTAAATTTTGTTAGATTAGCGTGTCTTAGGCGGATAATTGTTTCCAAGTTGAAAGGCGCTGGGGATAGATGTGGAGGGACAGGGAGGTGAGGGTTTCCTCAGGAGTGGGGGGCGGCGGAGGGGCCCCCATGAGAATAGGGTGAGGGTGCTGAGCCTGGGGGGGCCGCCTGACGCTGCCTTGGGTCCCCTGAGAAAGCGTCGCCCGGAGGGTTGGTTGCTCCTTGAGAAGCCTGTCGTCCTTCATGTGCCTCGGAGACAGGCTGCTTTCTGTCGGCTTCGCTGAGCTGCCGTGCGCGTCCCGCTCACCTGTTCAAGGTGTCCAAGCTGGTCTTGCGCACTGTCACGGGGTTGTGCGGCTTTGAGCTGGGCCGCGGAGCTGAGCGGTTGCAGGAGGCAGGACGGTGCGCAGAGCCCGGCAGGGACCCTTCGTCCCTTTCCCGACGCAGGCCGAGCCCGGGGCCGAGAGGTGAGGGCCGGCTGCCCGTGAGCGCTGCCTGCTGCTGGCCGCTCTCTCCCCTTTGCCTGCTTGAGAAGCAGCCATGCCCCTGGGGTGTCATTCCCCGACCTGACCCCAAAGATGCAGAGAATCCACCCCCCCCCCCCCCCCCCGCTTCTGGGGTCTTGAGCCGGAGAGCAAAGTGGCCTGGATGAGGCAGAAGTGAGCTTCGAGACAAAACCTGGCTTTCTGCGGGGGGATGTGCCGCGGGTGGGAGCCCCTGAGATCTCCTCAGCGTGTCCTGGGGGCAGGACCTGGCCTGGGTTGAGGCTTTATGGGTCCCTTTCTGATCTATAGTCTGAAGGCCTTGGCTGGGCCTTCCTGGCTGTCCCGTCAGGGCTGGGGGCACTGTCACAGACCCGGCAAAGCACGGGGTCCTGCCGCAGGTTCTGCCTACACCCCCTGCATGTACTCCAAGGCCCTGGTTACAAATCAACAGCCGATTCTTTACCAAGGGCCGAATGAGGAAATGGGCTGACATTTTAGAGAAAAAAGACAAAGTGGAAGGAATTGGGAGCAAAAAGCCAGCCGGAACTGGTTCTGAAGCCCGACTCTGTGCCCGAGGCTCCTTTCCCTCTTCCGTACAAGCAGGATGAAATTCCTCGAGATGCTGGCCTGGCAGAGGCTAGTAAATCTCTGCCGGGTGAGCCTAGTGCAGACGCCAGGGAGCCCCCCACCTCCGCCGTCAGCCCCCCCAGCGCACCTGGGATGCGGAGCCCCAGCTTGGTGCTCCAGCTGGAGCTCGGTAAGAAGAAGGCCACAGGTGGGACAGGAAAATTAACCTCTCTTCTCCATTCCCGGCCGACTCTCAGCACTGAAGCCCAGCCTGCCTGTTGTGTCTAGCTCGCTCTGGCTACCTACCTCCTCGCTCCCGTCTGGATGGGGGATTCAGGGCACGCGGATGGAGGAGGGCTGTGCACTTCCTCATGATCACACAAGCTCACAGCACCAAAGAGAAATCGTACCCTCGGGGGTCTGTGGCCCCACCTTTGCCAAGCCATTCTGCCTGGTCACTCCAGGGGTTGAGAATCTACTATGCTGAGTCGGCTGACCCTCCGCAGGCCACCGTGTCCTCCCCTGGGTCCCGTGACATGCAGGAGAGTGGAAGGCAAGGACAGGAGGCCGAAGAGAGCCAGGACCGTGTTGCAGGCAGAGACGTAGGGCAACAATCCCGTTGTGTTGCATGTCTCGCATGCTTGCACGTACCCAGCGGAGTCTGCACTCACGGTGACCTCACCACCAGGGGCTCCGACACTGAGGAAGATTACCCGAGCCTTTGCCCGTGGTCACAAGGCTACTGAGTGTCCCTGCTGCAAACCTAGCTGGTCACTAGAGTCCAGGTGCTTTCAAGAGATGGCATTCCTTCGGTCACCAGCCGGGGAGAGGACTTTGGCCGCCTGTGGGCTTCAGGTCCGAGGTGGATTGTTCTGTTCAGAGGACAGAATCCATTTCACGATGATGATGTTGACTCTGCGACAGGGTGGCTTGGGGGCCCCACACAAGGCGCCCTGCTTTTTGGGCAAAGGGTCGTTAGTTGGACATGTGCGCACAGTTCTCCCCTGGGAGCATTTGTCTAGCATTTAACCTTCCATCCTTCAATGTCTGTGGAAGAAAAGGACCAGCCTGGCATTTCAGGAGGGAGAGGCTCTAGCGCAGAGCCGGGATGCATACTGCCCGTCCCGGGTTCTCCGTCGCGACATCTGGTTTCCTTGGCCCAGATGGCTCCAGGACAGAGAATGAAGGAACAAATCTATGGTGGTCTTTTGCTCTGTGTGCACTGTTCTGGAAGGCAGGGATCAAAAACACGAGACACATCCTCCCCAGTCCTACGTCTCTTAGATAAAAACATCCCCTGTCTCCGCCGTTCCAGTGCAGAAGGACTTCCCATCTCTCTCCTGACTTGCAGGGACTCAGTGAGGCAGGTGAGGCCCGTGTCCCCTCCTGTGTGGGTGGGGAGGGGTTGGATGACTCACCCAAGGTCATGCCACCGAGGGCTCCTGCCAGGAATGGAAGGAGCCCGGTCCTGGCACGAGTCTCTGGAAGCGGGATTGGATGTCACAGCGCTGGACTTCCCATTGCTCGGCTCATCTGGCTACGAGGCTTGTTGTCCTTGGAAGGGCTTGACTATAGGTATATGCTGTCTTAACCTGAGCACTTTGGAGGCTTGGAAGCGTGTTTTGGCAGTGCAACTCGAGGGCTTTAAACATAAGTCTCCCCTCTGATCAGGCAACTCGTGTATCTAGGCAATAATTGAGGACACATGCTAACATTTAGGCAGGAGGATATTCATCTCCGTCTTGTCTTAGGGAAACGTTAGAAACACCTACACGCACAGCAGCAGGGGGAGTGGTTAAATAAATCACAGCTTCGGACGCTCCCCAGGACCAAACGGCGTACAATTTTTTTTTACTAGAACACGTTCAGATAGAGGGGGTGAAATTAGACTTTCTTTCACAAGCGTGTGTTTTCTAATTTTCCTATGATGAGCGTGAGTGATACGTGTAATTTTGAAAGTTACAGCTCGCTAAAGTGAGGGTCTAATTGTGGAGCGCAGTAGCAGGGGGCCCATATGTTCAGAGCTGGTGGGGTCCGGCGCCCAGCGTTAGAGCCAGTGAGGAGGGATGGGAGCTGCCTTCCAGGATTTGCTGAGGGAGTGTTAGGAGGACTGGGTGTGGGAGAAATGTCCTCAATCCAGAAGCAGCAGGGAGAGGATGTTGGTGGTGGCCATGCTGGAACATTCCGGAAGGCCATCAGAGGCCCTCTGAGCTGTAACATTTGGATGCCATGTTTATCTACCCCCTCATTCTTGTCCCTTGCTTGAGGGGGGTACACAAGACCACACTGCAGAGGCCAAGGGGTTGGAGGGTATTTGCTGCAGAAGGAGAAGACTAGATCTAAAGGACCAAGAAGAGAGACCCCAACAAAAGTGGGTGGAGGGGGTGGGCTGTGGTTGAGAACTTCCCGTGGGAAGAATTCCTCCGAGGGCCCTTCCAGCCCCAGACAAAGGCTTTTGTCCCCAAGATTCCCACGCTTCAGCCAAGTTCCTGTTATTAACTTTCTCCTCTCAAGAAGCCAAACCCCGAGATCTGTTGCTTTGACTTCTTAGGGCCAAAGTCCTGTTCCCCAAACTAAATTTCTTAGTTGTGAGATTCGTGGAGAGTGCCCCTAGCCCTAGAAACGAGGTCAGGCATGTCCGACTTCTTTTTTTTTTTTTTTTTTTAAAGATTTTATTTATTTATTTGAGAGAGAGAGATTGAGAGAGAGCACATGAGAGGGGTTAGGGTCAGAGGGAGAAGCAGACTCCCCGCCGAGCAGGGAGCCCGATGTGGGACTCGATCCAGGGACTCCAGGATCATGACCTGAGCCGAAGACAGTCGCCCAACCAACTGAGCCACCCAGGCGCCCAGGCATGTCCGACTTCTTACTTTGGGTGGGTGGGTGGCCCACAGGGTCCTGGGCCAGGAGCCCTTCTTCCCCACCCCCAGGGAGTCCTGCTCAACAGTGACACCCTCTAGCAGCAGATGTCCCCACCTGAGTGGGAACAGATGCTCTCCCCGCGGGGTGAGGGGCGGCAGGCATCGCGGGGACCCTGACTTTGATGTGGGACAGCTCGGAAGAGCGAGCCCCTGGCAGGGAGCGCCAGCATGTGCTGCCAGGCTGGGAAGTAAAGGATTTTCTCACCCAGAGCCCCTTTTTAAACAACAAAAGGGCACACGTGCCAGGACCTTCCTGATGCCCCACGCAGGCCGTCACCCTGCTTGTCACCCCAGCTGTTTTGAGCCAAATCTTTGTGATTGCTGGACCCACAACAGGGGTCCTGCCAGGCGCTTGCCCTCTGGCTGGCTCGTCGCTGTCCCTGACTTCACCCCTGCTCTGATGTCACGGGCCAGCAGCTCTGTCGTTCCCACGGCAGCAGCCTGCCATAGTTCACCAGCTGGGGCAGACGCCGGGCTGCTGGTGGAGGTGGGGAGCTGCGATTCCAGCCTGCTTTGGTCAGTGGGCCCCAGGGACCCCAATGCAGGCCCTCCGAAGTTCCCGCGGTGCCCGCCCTGTGTCTGTGGTGGGGTGGGCTCTTTGTGTGCCCAGCCGTTTGGTGAGGCTCCTCCAGGGGCCTTGGGAAGTGGGCCGGTCAGGGTGGCCAGGCCACATGCCCCGAAGGCTAATTTGAAAGTCCTGTACTGTGAGGCTCTCCATATACAGTTGGGTGGAAGGATGGGGGGTGGGACGGGGTTCGGGAGGAACGTGGTTGTTTGGAAGAGTGGGGAGAGGTCATCGTGTAGTAGGAACAGCTGTTAGTCATGGGGACCCCAGACCTACACTGTGTCCCTGGAGTCTGAGGTTGCAGGGAAACCCGATGATTGACATTGTCAAGGGACATTTAGTAAGCCACCAGTTGGGTTAGCCGTAAGTGGCCCACTTGGCTAGCCTGGTATCTCCCAAGAGTTTGGAAGAGTCTGGGCCTCGTTCTGAGTCTGAAGCTGGTCGAGGGGATAACAGAGACACGGGCCTGGCTGCCTGTCCATCTTGGCCTTCCAGAACTGTCCCAAACAGGCTGTATGTCAGGGTGATTGATGGTGAAACATACAGATTTATAAGCCCCCACCCCAGGATTTTGGTGCAAAGATCTGCCGTGGGGCCTGGCCAGGACTCCTGTCTACCACTGCCCCAGTGATTCTGATGCAGCTGGTCCAAAACCCAGCTGGCTTTAGGAACTACCACTCTGGAACTTGGCTGGGAGTCAGGAAGTGGGCAAACCTCGAGGCTCTGGGTGTCACAGAGTGTATTTTTAGAGGCTAGAGCTCAGAGAAATGGAGTTAAAAATGTTTCTGATGTTTGTTTTATCCGGGCTTGGCTTGGATGCCTCCAGTGATGGGTGTCTCACTACCTACCAAGTCAGCCCAGTGATTTCAAGACAATCCTGTAGGAAGTGCTTCTTTCCACCTGGCCAGTTTCTGCCTCCCTGTAATGTGTTCTTGGTCTAGCTCAGTCATCTGGAGACGTGCACAGTAAGTACCATCCTCTTCCCCAGACAGTGTACTGAGCCTTTGGGTGTTTCTAAGGGTGATGAGTGCTGTTATTTCCATTATTTCACAGAGGAGCAAACTGAGGCGTCCGGAGTTAGGAAACTGGTACCAGGTCACACATCTAATACTCTTAACCACCACACTGTGCTGTTCTAGACTTTTCTATCACCTGCGAGCTCCACTCCAAACATTCTCAGTTCCTCAGGACTTCTCTTCCTCGGACAGGTTTTTCATTCTCCTCCTGAACTCAGGCGACATCCTCTTCCCCCTTCGTTGAACACTCACTAGAGAGGTTTTCTGAATTCTTTCTGGGAAGTCCAGTCTCTCCATTATTTAGGTTTTCTCCTTATTTAGTGAAGTTGCACGGTTGTCATTTATCGTCTATTTCTTAATTAGGTGAATTCATAAGCGTTTCAGTAGTTACACTTTGATTATGAGACTCCCACCGACATTGTCGAAGTAGACGTTGTGAGCTATCGGCGCCTCTTTGAGGTTATTTAGACTCAAGTCTGTCAGCTGCGTGCACATGGGCTCCATCCTCTGTCTTTACAGCTCTGTGGTGCTCAGACATACACCGGGCCTTCCTGTGAGCCACGGGCTGTTTGCAGAGCCTCACAGACCACCTCGCTTGATCCGGACAGCCCATGGGGTGGGAGCTCCTCGGCGTGGGCCTGCCTCTTCCACGTGCCCTCCAGCTCAGCACGCCAAGGGCCTGGAACGCCCAGCTGGGGTCTGACCCAGGTATCGCCGGGCTGGACTATTGCCCTGCTTATTCTAGGCCTCTCTGTCCCCACAGGTAAAGATCACACCGCCTCTGTGGGAGGCCACACATCTCTGCCGACCTGCTCCCACTCTGCATTTGTGCAGTTGGTTTTAGGGGGCCCACGCACGAGTTGTAAATGTCTTCCCAGTACGTGGTGCCTTGTTAGATTTGGCCAGGTATCCAGGCCCGTTAAAAATCTTCTGAGCTGGAAGGGCACCTGGGTGGCTCAGTCCGTGAAGCATCTGACTCTTGATTTCGGCTCAGGCCATGATCTCAGGGTCATGAGATCGAGCCCTGCGTCGGGCTCCACGCTCAGCAGGGAGTCTGCTTGGGATTCTCTCTCCCTCCTCCTCTGCCCTCCCCCTGCTGTGTCGCTTGCTCTAAATAAGTAAATAAAATCTTAAAAAAATCTTCTGAGCTGGAGGTGTACCTTCCAGCAACACAGCTGGTTCTGTGTGTCCCCGTGGGTACTTGGGTGCTGGTTGTCCGCAGCTGGGTTGGTATGTTCAGAGTCACACACTCCTGTCCTCGACTCACAGAAGAGCTGTCCGTGCCCTGTGCCGCAAACTCTGTTGATCTCCAGACACAGTTTTAGCAGCTCCCCGTGTGGGTGCCAGGCCACTGGAAAAAAGGAGGCTAGGGTGCTGTCCCCGTGTCTGTGTCTCAGCCGGGGAGGAGAACAGAGGAGGCTATAAAGAGTCAACCTATAGAACCCAGATTATATTCTGGGGTCACTTCCTGTAGAGGCACTCTGTCCTACATATATTTTTTTGGTCCTATGCATTTTAAAAGCCCTAAAAGCATTCCTTACGTTTTAGTCCAAAAGATTATCTGGAGTGTTCGAGAAAAGGTCAAACTTGATCTGTTCTGTGGACTCTCAGAAGACAGAAATGATTAACTTCACACATGAAAGAGTAAGCTTTAGCTATAGGGAAACGTTCTCCGGCCATGCCAGCTAATGGGGGCTTTTTTGTGTCTATTTTTATACGTTTCAAAGAAGAAGTGCTAAACCGTGTCACCCAGGTGCCCAGTCTGTAGGCCTTTAGAGAAAGGCAGGAGCATTTCTCTCGTCGCTACAGAGGTTGGGGGACGTCCTTGGAGGAAGGAGGGACCGGACCTGGCTTGGGGAAATGCGGGTAGGGTTGAGGAAGAAGAACCCACGTGAGCACAACTCTGGCCCCGGACCTGGGTGGGGCGGGGGTGGGGGGGGTCAAGGAGCCCAGCTGGGTAGGGGAGCTGGATCAGGAGCTGCCGCATGTTCTCGGGCCCCCAGGCCAGGGATTGTTGACCTTGTTGGGAATTCCCTAGGAGCTGGTGAACTGACCAGGGTCTGGGCCCCTCCCTGCAGACGCAGGGCCCAGGAATCTGCTGGTTTTTTTTTTTTTTAAAGATTTTATTTATTTATTTGACAGAGAGACAGACAGCGAGAGAGGGAACACAGCAGGGGAGTGGGAGAGGGAGAAGCAGGCTTCCCGTGGAGCAAGGAGCCCCATGTGGAACTCTATCCCAGGACCCTGGGATCATGACCTGAGCCGAAGGCAGACAGGTCTGCCTGTCTGAGGTCTGCCTGACTGAGCCACCCAGGCGTCCCAGGAATCTGCATTTTAACTGGCAGCTCAGCGGACCGTGCTGCAGGTGGCCTGTGGATGGTGCTGGGACACCTGCTGGCATGGGCAGCAGGGCACCAGTGAAGATACCACTGGCTGAGTGAATGGTGGCTGTAGCCGGGTGTGGAGGTGTTGGGGTCAGGCTCAGGGCCGGGGGAGGCAGAGAGCCTGATTAGGAGTCTTGTAGGAGGGGCTCAGGTGGGGTAAGAGGCTGGGAGGAGGCAGATCTCGAGACACGGATACTGGGTAGAGCCGTTTGCTAGGACCGCCTTACTCAAAGTGTGATCCCCGGGCCCGAGTATCGCATCCCCTGGGAGCTCCTTACAAGTCAGAAGGTCGGCCTCACCCCAGACCTGCTGGATCAAAATACGACTCTTAACAAGATTCAGGAGGCACTATGCTGGCTCTTGCCTTTCAGTGTTTAAGGAAAATACTTGAGTGGGAAAGGGGAGGGTGGTTCATTTGATGAACTCCAGTAAAAACGCAAGGAAAACACTGAGGCCCATCCCGTCGCACGGAGGCTAAGCGCCTCTCGCGATAGTGGGAGGTCAGGTGATAAGTTCACCCCAGGACAGAGTCCTAGCTCCCAGCTCTGACGTCCCTCAGCTGCAGGGTGGGTGACTCAGGTCAGGGGTCTGCCTGCTCGGATTTGAACCCTTCCTGTACTGCTTATGAGCCATGTGGTCTTAGGCAAGTTACTTCACCTCTCTGAGTCTCCGTTTCCGCATCAGAATGCGGGGATAGGGCTAGAGCTCACCTGCCGCGGTGAGACCAGGCGAGAGGGATGGCCTGCGCCACGCGGGTCTACCGTCAGTGAGGTCTACGTGGTGATCAGTGTCCTGTCCACACAGCAAGCTCCGTTTTACCGTTTTCTTCATGCACGTTACCTCGTTTGGTTAAATGTCTGTGAAATCGCATGTAGTCCCATGGGCACAGATGAGCCCTCAGATCACGTTGTGGGTTCCAGCCGAGAGTAGGGTACGTGCAAGGTGGACGGACTCCCCAGGCTCCCTGGGGGTGTGTGATGTCCACCACGTGTCATCCTGACTCCGCCACCACAGACATCGTTCTGGGGGATCTGGGGCCCCCCTAGCACCTGCAGCATCCTCACAACACATGCCAACACTTGGAGGGCGGGGGGGTCTGTCCCGACCAACCACCACAGATCAGCCACGTGACCGCCCACCGAGCGCGGGCCGGCCCACCCGCCGGCTCTGAGCCTGCCCGTGAGGATGGGCCACAGGCGGGTCCTCGGTGGCACGTGTGCGGCTTCCCCTGTGTCACCCCTCCGTGGCCCTGCACGGGCAGCCTCATGCCGCTTATATGCGGGAGGGAGCCACGGGACTGCGACCCTACGGTGGAGCCATGGGACCTGCCTGACGTCAGAGCCTGGGTACCTCCCAGCCTCTGATCGTGGCACAGTTGCCGTTCTCCGTCACGGGTGTGAGGGACCCTGCAGTCTGCTGTGGGCCTGGCGCCGGCCGGCGCCCACGAGCAGGTCTCCCCAGCGGCCTGGCAGGGGCCCATCTCTACTGGAAGGCGATCGGAGCGACTGCCTGGGGGTGGCCACCGCACCGGGGCCACAGAGGGTGGGAGAGAATGGGCCCAGTGTCCGCCTGGCGCAGGAGGCCAGACGGCGTCCACCTCGCCTTCCGTCTACTGCTCTGAGTGGGGCTTGTGTCGGGACGGGGGCTGTGGTTTCCCTGAGGGGTTGAAGGCAGCCGGCGTGGCGCAGGCAGCCGTCCAGCTCTGGGGGAGCAGGATTACAAGACCAGAGGGAGAACCCCAGGACGCTCAGAACACTCTGGGCTCAAGTTAGCAAGTGGGGCCAGGCTTGGAGGTGGCAGCTTGGAGGAGCTGGGGATGTGGGCGGAGGGCAAGGAGGCGTCTGCTGGGCGTCATGGGGTTTTCAGTTCCTGAACTGGGAGCTGACTCCAGTTTGCACTCCAGTTCTGCACTTTGTCCCCAAGAAGTCTGTCAGGAGGTTTTATGTTTTCATCCATTTGTGTGTCTCCTAGAAAAGCCAACTCGGTGGCATTGGGGTGCTGGCCTCCGTGGGCCTGGCTCAGGGTGACCGAGTGGGTTAGGGCGCTCGGGAGCAGGAGAGGCGCGTCCAGGTGTTACTAACCGTCACCAGTTAACAGAAGATGAGCCGGTGGACCGCTGCATCCAAGGGCGCAGTCTCCCTTCCCTCCAGGTGTCTTCCAGAGCAGACGAGGGGACATTCACAGCTCTCCCCACCTGCTTGGACACCACCGTGGCCGTTCCCAAGGTGGAAAAAGCTCAATCGCTGGCATTTGAGACTCGGACCCAAACTCCCATCTGGCCCGTGAGCCGGGGAGGCCGTCCAGTCCCTCTGTGTTTCCACGGCTTTGGTTTGGACACGCGCTCTTCCTTTCTCTTGGGCGTGCGCTGAGACATGCGGTTGCTGGGACATATGGTAAATCTGCGTCTACCTTTTCAGAATCGGCCAAACTGTTTTCCAAAACGGCTGCACCGTGTCGCATTCCGCCAGCAGCGTGGGAGGATTCTGGCTGCTCCGCGTGCTCACCAACACGTGTTACGGTCCGTCTGTTTTGTTACTGCCATCCCGGTGGGCGCGAACGGTCCCTCGTAGCTTCCACGTGCACCCCCCCCCCATGACGGCCGATGCTAAAATCTCACGCTTTATGAGCCACGTGCCTCCTCTTTAGTCAAGTGTCTATTTTGCTTTTTTTTTTTTCCCATTTAAAACTTGGATTATTTGTCTTATTACATCTTGAGTGGCTTATATAATCTGGATTCAAGCCTTCTGTTGCATATGTGATTCGCAGGTACTTCTTGCCACTCTGTGCTTTTTGTTCTCACCTATGAATGAGGTCTCTTGGCATGCCAAGGTGTTTAGGATCGATAACACCTTCTTAACCAGTTTCTTTGGTTGATTGTGCTTTGGGGATCGTATCCAAGAAATCTTTGCCTAACTCAAGGTCACGAAGATACGCTTATGTCTCCCGCTGAAGCTGTAGCTTTAGACCTAATGTTAAGGTCTGTGCTCCATTTTGAGTTCGTTTTTATGTGTGGTGTATGATTTTGCATGTGGCTATCCAACTGTCCCAGCACAATCTGTTGAGAAAACACCCAGACTGTTCCTTCCCCCGTCGAATTCCCGGGGCACCTCTGCGAATCCCCGCCACTCACGTTCAGCACCCCAGCTCTCTCTCTCCCCGCCTCTTGCTCATCGTGGTGGTCGGCAGAGTGGCTGGATGGCATGCTAACCGCTATTCTAAGTGTCTCACTGGGTGATCACGTTTACCAAAAGCAGGCGGCAGTGTGAGCAGCCTTGGCTGGTCGAATGTGGACCATATGCCAGCTGTGTGATCTCGGTTAAGTTTCTTCATCGGTCCCTGCCTCAGTTTCCCCAGCTGTGAACCAGGGGTGCTGGTAGCCCCTTACCTCACAGGGTTATTGTAAGAAAGATGGGCAGGTACACGTAACTGATGTTCCGTGGATGCGGTGTTGTTTTCCAACTCCCGCCGTGCCTCTGGGCTGGCCTTGCTCAGCCCGGCTGCGCACAGACTAAAACAAAAGCAGGGGGCGCCTGGGCGGCTCAGTCGGTTGAGCGACTGCCTTCGGCTCAGGTCATGATCCTGGAGTCCCGGGATCGAGTCCCGCATCGGGCTCCCTGCTCGGCGGGGAGTCTGCTTCTCCCTCTGACCCTCCTCCCTCTCATGCTCTCGGTCTCCCATTCTCTCTCTCAGATAAATAAATAAAAAAACGTTAAAAAAAAAAAAAACGAAAGCAGGGAGGGGTGGCGGAGGGGCACTCGGCACAGCCTGCAGCTGTCTAGGAAGGGGCTCCTTTAGCCCACCGGTCTGGCTGATTTTGACATCAGCTGCCGGTGGACACAGTGTGAGTCCACACTTTTTTGGTGTAAATGCCCCTCCTTTTCTAGGAGGGCCTGCAGGGCACGGGTCCCTTCCGGATGCCAACGCGTCCCCCTCTGATAACCCCACAAGAGAAGAACTGCGAATCCCGAAAGCAGAAGCTTAAGCCCCCTCTGAGTGGTTTGCAGTGGATTCTAGTACCATGCATTCTCTCCCCCCCACACACACACACCTGCACACGTGCACACACACCCGGCCTCACAGGCTCCTTCGCCACCTTTTCTTCCTCCCATTTGTAAGCAGCTCCCCCTGCAGAGCCCGGACCCTTGCACCCTTCCATCCCTGCCTAGGGTGGGGGTCTCAGCCTCGGCACTGTTGACATGGGGGGCTGAGCCCCTGTTCATTGTGGGGACCTCTTGGCCAACGCGGGATGTCGAGCAGTGTCCCTGGCCTGCATGCACTAGATGCTCCCCCTCCCTGCAGTTATGACAACAAAAAATGTCCCCAGACGTTGCCACGTGTCCCCTGGAGAGCAAAAACCACACCCCGGGGAAAACAGCCGCCCCACAGGGTCTCATTAAAGGTGTGCAAGACAGACTGGGAACCGAGCCTGGGCCCTCGCGGGCGGGTCTTGGCAAAAGTGACCCGGAGGGACGCGCTTTAGAGCTTGTCCTGCATCCAGAGCTGCGTGTGCCTTGTCTCCAGGGCTCGCTCTTCTCGGAACGCTCCGGGCAGCAGAGTGTGTCCTGGTCTTGTGGGCTCGGCACGGGACAGCTGTGGCAGGTATGGCCCCTCCGCCCCCGGCGCCGTGACTCCCGCTCTTGGTTCCCACCACTTTTGCTCTGAAGCCGTGCCTGCCCAGGTCGCCGACATGAAAAGAAACGCAGACCGAGCCGCTCGGCGGAGTCCCAGCCCCGACCACGAGGTCGCGTGCTTGAGGCAGACGCACAGGTTGCTGCAAGTCCGCGAGAAAGGAGCCCTCGCCCTGCAGAGGCGACAAGACCCCCGCAGCAGAAGAGCCCGCAGCGCCTGGCCGAGGAGCTGGAGGCTGGGTGGCAGGAGGCCCCCAGCCTGCAAGGCCGGGGCCTGGAGTGGCCATATTTAGCACATCTGTCAGGCACAGGGGGAGGACAGGCCAGGGAGCCCCTGCCTGGCTCGCAGGGGCCGGCCCAGCGAGGAGCAGCCCGGCCGCAGAGGGCCACGGAGAAGCACAGAGCAGCCGTCAGGGAAGAGGAGAGACGCAGAGAAGAGCTAGTCGGACGGCAGCCTTGGCGCACCAAGTCCCAGAGGAAAGCGGTGGGCGCGGAGAAGCAGGGGCCTCCCAGAGCCGCGGGCCGGACCCGTCACCCCCTCTGCCCCCCTGAGAAGAGTAAGGGCAAGCGAGCACCTTCGATGAAGACCCGTGGTGGCAGCCGTCCCGCTGAGCCCCGGGGGGGCAGAGGGGTGCACATAGAAGAGTTCTTGGCTGCTGCCGGGGAGCTCGAGTGTCGGGAGAAAGAGGGGAGAGAAGGAGCCCGGGACGGGCGGAGGCAGCCGGGAAAGGGGGCGGCTCCTCCTGGTCAAGGCCCGGACAACAACCGTCAGCATCAGAGTCCCGAGGGAAAAGCAGAAGACCTAGAAGAGCTGTGGCCCGTTGGCTGGACCCACAGAGGGGGGGGGCCGCACCCCAGGCGTCTCCGTGCCGATGCGGGGACAAGAGCAGGTGGCAGAGGGAGCTTGAGTTTGCCTTCCAGGAGCTGTTTAACACAAACAGAGAGCTGAAGAAGCACCTGAACTTGCACCTTGCAGCGGGGCCCGGGGTGGATCAGAGCTCCAGGGAAGAGCTCGGCCTCTCCGAGGTGCAGGAGTGTAGAGGTGAGCCCCAGAGAGACAAGACAGCGGTGGGTGCAGAGGCGGACGTGCAGCCTGGCGGGGAGCCCACATGCCCAGTGCAGGCGGATGCCCACCAGACCGAGTCCCAAACCAGCTTGAAGGAGTTCCTGAACAAGCTCAAGAACCAGAAATATCTCCGGTTGGCCAAGTTCCCACGTAAGACTGAGAGTGAACCGTTGTCTCCCAAGGCAAGAGTATTTATTGGTGAAGAGAACCGGCTCCTTGGTGGCATGTGCTCTGGACAAGCAGCGGCCAGACCGGACCCGCTGGTGGAGGGTGCCTGGCGCCGGTCCCCGCGGGATCAGGCAGACGGAGCTGGCCTGGCAGCGTTGTGGCAGGGACCGGGTGGGCAGTTGGAGCTGTGGCACCGCATGGGCCCCCCGGGGCTGAGCTGGGAAGCCCACTCCCAGGCTGGGCTGGAAGAGCAGAGAGAACAGAGAAGGGCGTGCCTGGCCCGCCTGAAGTCTTTCTCCTCCCTAGACCAGGGGAAGGAAGGGGCATGTGAGCACACTTCCCTCTGGGCCCCCAGCTTCATGGACGATGACAGGCACAGTCAGATGATCCATGACCTTCAGCAGCAAATTGAAGAGCAAAACAAGTTGCACAAGCAATTTCTTGAAGAAGCCAGGAAACGCTTGCAAGAGTTTCAGAGGATAGGATAAGAGCGAGCGTCCCACCCATGATAAATACATCATTGATAGCGAGCGTGATGCCGGAAATGGTACCCAAGCCTCTGAGAGTCTGTGTGCGCGTCCCCCGCTCAGACCCCGGCGGGCCACCTGTCCCCCCCGATGGCCTCCGGGGGCGCGTCCTCCTTCCCTGGGCCTGCCTTCTGACGAAGTCCCGTCCGGGAAGGCTCCCTGGCACGACCACGGGAAGCTGGCCAGCAGGGCGCCCAGGTGGGTCCTGGGGCTGAGGCTGTGCCCGCATGGGCCGTGAGCACAGCCGGAGATTCAGGTGAAGGAGGGAGTTCGGATGTTTTGGCCACATAAACACTGGACTTTCAGGGGGCGTCCAAGGTCAAGCCGGCACAGTTTCAAAAGATACATCATTTGTTGCTTAGCGATTGGCTGGGATATGAATGGGGACATTGCACTCAAACCTCTTTCGTCTTCCAAGCCAACAAAACCAACCTCATTTCATGGCACCTGGCTTAGGGTATTCTTGTCACTTTAACGTTGGGAAGTGAGACAGAGGGAGAGACAGGCAGAGGAGAAGCAGGGGGGAGAGGGGAAAGGGAAGACAGAGCCCCAGAGAAGAAAGGGGAGTGGTCCCCAGCAACACGGCCTGCCGGGTGCCTCCGCCTGGGGCTGGAGTGGCGGGGTGCCTGGCCGGCTGGTCAGTGTCCCACCCCCGGCTGCACCCCTGACCCGGCAGCTGGGCGGGAGGAGGTTCATCTGCCAGTTGCAGATACTTAGAGTCTGAACAGGGGTGGAGGGATGCACTTTTTCTGCAGAGGGCCAGATAGTGAACATTCTAGGCTTTGGCAGCCCACCAGTCCCTGCGGCCACGACCCGCCCCTGCCGCTGCACCTCGAACACAGCCATAGACAATAGGAGTGAATGGGCAGGGCCAGGTTCCGGTAAGACTTTATTTACAAAAATAGGGGGGTGTGTGCGTGCAGACCTCAAGCCACAGTTGGGCAACCTCTGGACTGGTGTGTGAAGGATGTGGCTGCCTCCCTCCCTCCCTCCCTCCCTCTCTCCCTCTCTCCCTCCCCAGGACCTCAGACGCACTCAGTTGGATCATCCGTCTTTGGTCATGATGCATTTGTATCATTGGTCCGTGAATGGCCTTCTGTCCCTTAGTGTCTATTTCCTGGATAACATAATGAACAATCGTGAGCCCACTATCCAAACCCAAGATCTAGAATATTTGCTCAAAACCAGCTTCTACCTGTGTGCTCCTTCCCTGTTCTGTTCCTCCTTAGCTACGTGCCTGCTGAACTTGGGGTTTGTCCCTCCATTTCTCCCTGCGGGGTGCACAGGGAGATGTGGGGTGACCCAGTCCTGTGAGAAACCTGAGCTGGGCTTCCCTGGGGCGCATCAGGCTCACGGAACCCCCACACGTGCCACTCAGACAGGGCAATAACAGCACCCTCTAAGTTTTTTGGGTGCTTTTCCAATCCCTGGTAGCTGGCGTGAGGAAGCTTTTGCGGTCTCACGTAGTTATCTCATTGAAAGCATCTCCCTGAGCCCCGTTGTCTGTGCGGCTTTTCCACGTTAGGTAGAGAAAATGTTTGCTCCCAGCCCGTTTCCATTCTGTCCTCTGCTGCTGGAATGTCACGGGACAGGGCTGCAAAGCCAGCTCGACAGTCTGATCTAAGCCCAGCGTGAGTGAGAACGAGGCCCTGGGGCCGGGAGGGCTCTGCGACTCCCAAACCGAATGAGGATTACCTGAGGGGAGGCTGGCCTGGGGTCGCTCAGCGTTGCAGGGTGCAGGATCACCCGGGGCTCCTGCATGCTGCTGAAGTGTCACCTTGGTCCCAGAAGGTGCCATGGGATTACCGGGTTAAAGCCGTGACCATGATGGGACCCGAGCACTGACCGCCTGGAAGCCGCGGTCTGATGAATGGATGAGCCTGCCTTTGAGGGGGTTATTTTTGTTTCTCCTTTCCAAGGTAGTATTTGTGGCCTGAGTGTCCTAGGTGAGGAAGCGCCCCTTCTCGGCCACACTTGAGCTAAAAGTAGTTGTAGGAGATGGACAGCGAGATGAGGTGGAGGGTGAGTCATCGGTGCCTGACGGTCACACCTACACGGTCCCCCGGCAGCAGGATGAGATACCGCGCCCTTTCCCACCTGGGCTGCAGAAGGCTGGGGGCCGCGGTGCTGAAAATGAAGCTGCCCTCCAGCCTGCTCCCCGTTCCCTCTGGAGAGGCCATGGGTATCTTCCATCTCCCTGGTACCCAGAGAGCAGGCTGGGGTCCTGGTGGACCCTGTCTTTGCTCCCTGTGGATCGCTCTGACATACCTGGACAGTGGTGCCAGGGGCCCTGGGACAGTGCCACCTGGAAGACTGGGGGGCTCCTGGCAGGTTCCCATGGAGCACGGCCAGGTGGCAATGAGGATTCCTGACATGATGGCTGTGTGCACCTTCGTCCTCCTGGAGCACTTCTCGGGTCCTCCCCTATGGGTCCTCCCTCTCCACTGTATCTTCTAGAACTTTCCATGGGTTTCATGCTTCTGCTCACACATTTGGGGACAGCTTCCCTGTTTCCGTCTCATTCTGAATTTACTAGAACCTTTACGGTCTGGTCCGAGGGTCCTCACACCTGTCCCCTCCGCCACCCAGCCAGGTGCGTGGTCATAGGGGGCGTGATAATATCCAGACCCTCAGAAATGTAAAATAACGGGAAAACGAAGATTTTTAAAGTTGGGGCACAGGGCCTCTTCCTCGGGCCTGCAGTGGTTCTTCCAGTCTCCTGCCCCCACCCCCTCCCTCTGTAACACGATGGAGGGTTGATGTGGACACGTGGGCTGCCCTTGACAGTTTTGGGAACAGTCCAGGCCAGGTCGCAGGCTGGAGAGGGGTGCCAGGTTGACAGCACATCTCTCTACACCTCTGACTCCAGGAGGCAGCCTTGTTTGCTCTGCTGAGCTCCAGGGCGTAGGAGGAGAGGGCACATGTGCCTCCTGGGTTCTCCCTATGTCAGAAGCTGGAGTGTAGGCCCTGGGATCCCAGCCTTTACGTCCCTGGGTCTGCCTGAGAGAGGTCAGCCCACAGGCTACATGCCTCAGTCCTACACGAGGGCCAGGGCTGCTGCCCTGTCCGTGCTCACGGGCCCGAGCCATGGGCCCGGCCCTCCTGCTTTCACCCCTGCAAGTGGGGCAGCCCAGAGAGGACAGGGCCACCCGGTCCCTCCGTGCCCCCTCCCCAGCCAGTGGACGGGCAGGGATTGCAGGGGGGCAGGGGCGGGGTGGCTGACGTTCCCTCCGCGCCTCTCCGGGCTCCCTCTGCCTCCTGCCCTGCCCCATACAGCTGCTGCCCCCGCTGTGGGCTCCAGGCTTGGGGTTTGCAGGGCCGAGCTTGGCTGCTCCTCGGGGTCTTGGCGGAGAAAGTGCAGAGCAGCAGTTCCTTCCACAAAGCCGCACTGTTCTCAGCAAATCCTCCCAGGATCGGGATGCATTTTTTTCAAGTGATTCAGCAGCACGTGAATGGGAAGGGCCTGAGCCCAAGGCTTCGGGAACCGTGACCAAGGCCTCTGGCATGAGCTCCCGCTGGGCTCACAGTGGGAAGGAAGGGTGGTGGGGCGTGAGTCGGGGGCCTGCCAGGGTCCTGGGGGGCTGGGGCAGGCGGCCGAGCAGCGAGTGCCCCAGCTTTTCTCTGCACAGCTGATGAGCTCTTAGAGATGTTTCCCTCGTGCTCCCAAGGGGGCCTGAGCCAAAGGACAGGAAGTGGAGGTGGGAACGCTGGTCTCCATGGAGACCGGGCATCCAGTGGACAGCAGCTCATGGGAAGGTGCTAGAATCTCCAAAGGCCCAGGGCTGGGGCCACACTGCTGTGTGTTGTCCTCTCTCGTGCACCCGATCACCCTCCCTGCCCCACCCTCAGCCCCCACAGACACATCTGCTCCGAGTGGTGGTGAGTGCAGGCCTTTCCAGCCCTGGCCTGAGTCACGCCGGCCAACCTCGCCCTCACCCTGGACAGGCGCAGCCCTGCCCCAGAGCTGGCGATGTCGGTCGGCTCCCCAGAATGAGGAGGCTTGCAGGGACCCGAAAGTGGCTTCTGGTCTGTCGGGGCAGCTGCTCAGACGGAGGGAGCCCCTGGTTGCCTTCTACCACCACAGAAAAGTTTTAATTATAAAATGAGCCCCCCCCCCCACCCTTTTTCTCAGTTCCCTAAAAGAAGTGAATTGGAAGAAGTCGGCTCCCTTGCTGACTGAAAGCAGCCAGGCCCTGACACCAGGGAAGGTTGGCAGGGCCAGGTGTCCGGGGAAAGCCCCCCCACCCCCGGTGTCCACCGTGGGGCACCTGCAAATGCGCAGAGTGGCCAGACAGTGAGGCCGGAGGGGCAGGTGGGGCTGGATGCTCCCAGGGACGTCTGGGCGCTGAGCCAGTGCTGACGCCACCCATTCCTTGTGACCTCTCCCAGGCTGTTGGACCGCACCCCGTTTCTACGTGCGGTTCTGTGGGGAGGGGCGGCCTGGAGACCCAGGGGGTCCGAGCGGGCTTGCAGTCCACGTGAGGCCGCTTCTCTTTCTCAATCCCTGTCTGCCCCGTTCCCTGCCCTCCAGCTGGGGGGGTCGCCTACCCTGCTCGTGGAGCAAATGCAGGCCCATTGGAGAGGTTCAAAACCATCCTTACTATGCCCCCCAAAGCCCACTGAGGTGCCGTTAGGGATCCCACGGTAATGGGGGGCAGGGCTCTGAAAACGTGCTCCTTTGGTTATAGCTTTCATAGGCCAAAGCTGCAGCTGTTACTGTGGGGTGTGTCTGGGTGTAGATGGGGGCTGTGGGGCACCCCCTGGCTTTCCCAAGTCTGGCCCCGAGGGCTAGTGTGTGGGTGGGATGGGGGCGCCACCGGGCTGCCCTCAGCCAGACTTTGGACCAACTCATCAAAACTCAGAGGGGCCTCAGCCAGGTCGACCAGCCATACAGTGTCACCTGTCCACCCAAAAGGGATAAGAAACGGCAGACGGCAGCTGCAGGATGTTGTTACAGGTATTAGGGGGGACGTTGGTCGCTCTGTGATCGGAGGGTGTAAATGTCCAGACTCAGGGTGCCCCCTTCTCTGGAGAGCGTAGACAAAAGCGGGGAACCCTGCAGCTGTCCCCAAGCCCCCCAGCGGAGTGGAGCCCATCTGGAGTAAGAGGCAGCTGGGTTTCCTCTGAAGATGTTGGCATGTAATTCTGCGTGGAGATGAGGAAGTGGACCGAGTGACCCATGGAGGGCGTTTGCAGCCCGGGCAATGCAGTGGCCCCGTTTCCACCTAAGAAATGCCCTTCCCCACGCTCACCCCCATGATGGCACACTGCTGCGTGCGGTGGCCTTGGCTCAGCTGCATTCCGGTTACCGTGCAGGGTGACCCCCTCTCGACTGGGGACAGGACAGGAGGGTCTTTGGCAAGCTGAGGGCCCCATCTCTCCATCCTCCTACATGAGTGGCACTGGGAACATGCCCCTAGCGGAGGGACCCCAGGGCTGAGAGCAGGACGGACGAGCAGAGCAGTGCCATCCCTGTGGGCAGCAGTCTCCCTGGGCGACCCTCCCGGGTTCTCGCTGGCGGCTGCAGCCCGTGGGCTGGGCTGAGACGGGACGTGGCCTCTGCTGACATTGAGCCAGCCCTGCCACTCTGAGTCCGTGCACTGGTAAGGCTCAGATGATCCAGGGCTGGATTTTGACCTTGTACTTAGACGAGTGTTTTTTCCGAACCCCAGAGATTCCCACGACTCTTCTGGGCAAACGCGTGATTTTTCCCTAAGCCAGAAGCTCAGCCTCTGGGGACTGACCACAAAGCTGGTACGGGGGCCTAGGGACTTAGCATGAGTTGAGTGCATTGAAACAAGGGTCTCAAAGTCATGTTTTAATATCCACCTGGCTCTGGAATTGGGAGCCAGTGCCCAATTGGGAAGCGGTGCCCCATTGGGAAGTGTCCTATTAAGATATATTCGTATATGTAGCAGATGGGATTCCTCCGGAGAGCGGCCAGGCTCGCGGCAAGATAGTAAAGACAACTCAGTGGGTGTGAAATAAATGAACTCCTTAGAGGCCGTTCTCTTTCTGGGTCTGGCTCCCCACAGATTGTGGGGATGGCTTGCTATTCTCCGTTGCTTCCCCAGGAATGTCCATGGACGCAGGAGGACTCACAAGATGTCGGTGGGGTGCAGACGGGATGATCTGAATCTCTGCCTGGGCTGGTCAAGTGTGCCCCCCCCCACCCCGGTCCCAGGCCAGCCCAGGCCATGTTGCGTGCTAAAGACACCCTAGGTTTCCTGAAAGCCCCCTGCTCTTCTCACCCCACCCCACCCCCGCCACCCGCCCCGGGCAGCAGTGGGACAATCTGGCCTCCCTGGGTCTTCCCTGGGCGGGCGTCCTCTCTCATAGTCTGAACAAAGCTTGTGTTCCTTGGATCATCGTCCCCGACCTTGACTCTCCACCCACCCAGCTCTTTTCCATCCCAAATCTGGCTGGGTGTACCGGGGATTGTTTTTGCAGGCTGCTCGCAGGGGGAAGTGACATCATGTGGTGTCCGCGGCCCAAGGGGTGGGGGCAGGGGCTCTGCGGTTGCGTGTGCTTTGAATTAAGTTGACGGTTGTGTGTCCCAGTAGCCAACATCTGGCGGCGAATCCATCAGCCAGTGTATCAGCCTTGATCTCAAACCCAGATGTTGTGTTAACGGCAGAAGGGAAAGAAGAAAAAACAAAATCTGCGCAGCTCAGGGAGAGGCCATCATTTTTGAGCACAAAGCAGTTAAAACAAGGATCTTTATAAAGCCTCTTGCTCCCACCACTGCCTCTGGTTCCTACAGCCAAGGGTAGGCCTGTGGAGCAGAGGCGCTCACTGCTGGGGGATGGACAGGATGTGGGCTGGTCGCCCACCCCAGGGCCAGACAGCTGGCCCAGCACATAGTAGGTGTTCAGCAAACCTATGTCCATGCCTGGATTTTAATTTCTTCTCAGACTCTTTGGGTCTCTTTGCTTTTCCCCAGTCCTGGCCTTTAAAAGGCCTGGGATTGAGCAGGGCCCATCCTTTACTTAGAGTGGCCTCCATCCCAGAGCTTTGGTGATGCCTGTCTCCTGGGGTGTTGGAAATGCCTTTCTGGAGAGCTCTCGGCCTCCTCCCTGTCCGCCGCTCGGGTTGGAAACGGTGTTGCTTCTCTGTTCCCCTGTCCATTATCTGACTTCTTGCCTGGGTTGGATGCTCCTTAAAGGCCATCTCTGTTTTTCGAAGACCCTCCCTCTCCTTACCCCTTTCTCCCGTGGGCAGCAGAAGGAGGCGCACGCTTTTAGAATCACTTGAAAGGCTCCGAGCCTCAACCCCTAGCTCCGAGTCTGGCTGCTAAGAGATCCCCACCCCAGCCTCATGCTGGGGGCAGAAGGCTGAGGGTCAGAATGTCTGCAGCCAGAGCTGGCTGGGGTCCACCGTGAGGCCGCCCCAGCCCTCCTCCCTGTGGGGCCCCTCCGCCTGTGTCCCCCAGGTCTCCTGCCCTCAGCTTGCCTATGGGATCCTCCGGCTTTGATGAATTTATTTGCTAAAGCTTTGCTTGTGCCCTTCCCCGCCTAGAGTGCTGAGCCCACACGGCCCCTGCTGCCCTGAGCGGGTCCACAGCATCTCCACGGACGGATGAATGCCCAGCATCTCTCCTTCGTGTCCGGACGGTGTTGATGCTTTCGGAAGATTTCCATAAAGCTGCTCTTTCTTTGCTTCTCTTGATTCTCTTTCTTTCCTTCACATTATCTCTCATTTTTCAAAGTAGGGAGGAGGTTCCCACCCCAAATTCAGAGACCCCGGAGAATCATGAGTTCTTGTTTTGCATGGACAAGCCCAGCTGGGGTCCCTCCTGGCCCCTGCCCCCCACTTCCCTGCAAGCCGCGGGCAGCCTAGGAGCCAGTTCACATTCTAGTCTCAACCCGCAAGTCTGCCCTGGACCCTGGATGCAACCAGTCCCTTTCCGATAATTTAAAAAAGGAAAGTATGCCGTTCTGTCGTCTTGAGCTAGACGTGCGTTGTGTGCCAGGCCCCGTGTCCCCTACTCCTCACGGCAGCCCAGAGGAGTGCAGGGGCTGGGGGGGTAGCTCAGCAAGGTCAGGGAATGTCCTTGGCACTGCATGGCGGGAGGGGGCCAGGGCAGGGGCTAGCCCGGTGCTGCCCCTCCTGAATACAGATTCGGACTGCCTAGGAGGCTTAGGGGCTTTTCTAGGACAAAAATGCATGGAACAGAATGGAACCTGTTCACTGAGAGGAGTGTTGACTGGTTTTCTCCTTGCTACTGGCTGTTTATTGAGGACCTGTTTGGGGTTAAGCATTGTGTGAGGTAGTGGACCTCTGAAAAGCCGTTCGGAAAAGCATGCAGGAGTGGGTGTATCCTAGGGAAATCCAGCAGCAGCGCTCCTCCCACAACTGTTGTCTCCCTTGGGCGTTCCTGGTTCCTCTGATACCACCAGCCAGCGACCGTGCTGATGCCCAGTGACGCCTGGGGTGTTAATCTGGGACGTTCCGGGATTTGCATCCACACTTCCCCGTGTGGGGGCGCAATAGGGTATAGATGTGGCAGGTAGTGAGAGAGACCACAGACGGACTCAGCTGGGCTGCCCGGATGTCTCAAGGACAGCCCAGTTCCATCTGGCAAGGACCTAGCGGGCACTGACTGTGGTCAGAACGTAGCCTCTGCTGGGTGGAAGCCCCCTGAGCACACAGGCGTACAGGTGTTTACAACGGGATGGACGACAGATGTGGAATGTGCCAAGTGCCACAGGAAGACAGGATCTCCCAGAGCAAGGAAAGGGCGATTTTACCTGGGTCTTGAAGGATGCGTAGAGGTTTTCCTGGCAGGGAGGGGTAGATGGCATTCGGGGCAGAAGAGGCTTGTCTGTCCAGAGGTGGGGACACCCCTGGGCAGGTTTGGGTTCAAGGGACTATTGTGGACTGGCGGAACAGCAGGACGGGAGCAGCTGGGATAACGAGACAGCCGCTGGCTGGCACCAGGTCGCAGAGGGGTGTCCTATTATAGACGAGGGCAGTGGGCGGCTGAGGAAGACTTTTGAGCCCGGAGGGATGCGGCTATAAAAAGTCTGCTGGTGCTGGGGGTGGAGAAGGGTGGGATCAGGAGGAGCCACTGGAAACAGACCCGCTCCCAAGGGCAGAGCCCTCTGTTGTACGTGGCCCACTGGGTGGCATTTCCTAGATGTGGCTTTGCAGGTTGGGGCCTGGCTTAGCCTGGGAAATAGGAACCTGCGGCCTCTGCCCATCGTGACTCAGCTCCAACAGAAGAAGGCATAAGAATGGGGTTTGGGCCTGGGCAGAGCAGGGCGGGGGGTGGGGGTAGGGGGTGGGGGTAGGGGCCAGGGGGTGGGCAGGTTGCCTCTGGTGCCGCCTGGGGTCCGGGGGATGGGCACAGATGGGATGCACGTGTCCAGGCCTCCCTGATCTGTTGGGAAGACAGCCCCGGCCAGGGGCTTCCAAGATGCGAGTCGCCCGCCTGGGGGTGGAGGACAGAGGCGCCTCTGTGCCTGGCTCCGTCTGTTCCCTATTGCCCTGTTTTGCTCACATCCACATTAGCATAATACTCGCCCGAGTGACCCTGTGCAGCTGGGCCGTGGAGGGCAAAGCTTTTAAAGCCATTAAAACAGGTCGTGCCACCAGCTGATAAGCCTCCGAATGAAACAAGGGAGGGCTCTGCCCCAGTGACCTGTGAACGGCTGACCCTCACCGCGTCAGGGTGCGGGCCGAGGCTGGGTCCTGGCTTAATGGCTGGTAGGACGCCCTGTGGTGCATGGCCCACGAGCAGCCTCAGGCTCTGGCAAACATTCCAGAACCTTCCCAGCCCACCCTCTTCTCCTCTCCTTCATCTTGTGTCATGGTCTGGAATCATTTTCTTTCCATTTGGCCTCCTTCCTAGGCACCTGTCCCGTGGGTCTGCCGGTGAGGCCCTTGAATGTTTCCTTTGGGGGGCAAAGCACTCTGACCCTTCCCCTGTCGTGCTCTTGATAGAATATGTATTGTTATTATAAAGAATCACCCACAGGACATTTTTCAGGGTCACTTTTAGGACAGATTAGGCGTAGCAGGATAGACCCTTCAGTTGTAAGACCCCCTAAACCTAAATATGATGGGACCTCTTGGGGAGGCAGTTACCCCTCAGCCTGAAAAAACCCGTTTGCCAATCGGCCATGGATGGAGGCTGGGTGGTAGGAATCTCACTATCCTCATTATATGATGATGATCACGGCCCAGTTAATTTACTTGTCTGCTTCCCCAGCCACCAACGAATACACACTGGAGAGAATTTTCAAAAGCCCCCAAGCACTTAAGCATGGCATCAACAAAGAGCTTTCTCGGTGACTACCTCAGGAACCCCGCTGGTCCTGAGAGACCAGGCTTCTGCTTTTGGCCCCCGTCAGCATCCGTGAAAAATCCTGGGACGAGAAGGGGTCTCCGAGCTTCACCTCTTGCCCCTCCTGCTCGGCGTGTGTGGGGTGTGACTTGCTAGCTCATCTTGTCCCTCCTCGGAGCCAGGACGGCACTGTGGGGGCTCTGCTCACCTCTGTGTCTTTGTTTCGCAGTGATAAGGGCGAAAGCCGTCAGTGTGAAGGAGGTAGACTCCGGGAATGACATCTACGGCAACCCCATCAAGCGGATTCAGTATGAGATCAAGCAGATAAAGGTAATGGGGACCACCGCCAGGTTGCTCCACCGGGCAGAGCCGTGGGAGGGTCAGGAGCAAGGTTGGGTCCTCCAGAGGCTGGAGACCCTGGGGAGGTGTCCTGCCTTCTCGAGGAACGCCGTGCCCCATCCCCGGAGCAGACACGAGTCGATCCCGTTTTCTTTAATCTGTAAATGCCTGGAAGGTTGTTCCCATTGACTAGGTTATTTCAGAGATGCGTTCTCCTCATTCTGGTGGATAGTAAATGTGTGGCAGAGCCTCAGCATCGTTACGAAGCTGGCCAGAGCTTCTGTGGAACGTTCGTGGGTGCCCGTCCTTAGCTGAGCTAGTGTGAGGCTCGAAGGCAAGAGAGCTCGGTCGTTGCGTCTGGGAGCCCTCGCTCCCCCAGACTGTGCTGTGGGCTCTAGTCTTGCCTGGTCAGCTTTAAATTCTACAAGGAAGGAGGCCTGTGGGCAGGTGTGGTGGGGGCCAGCTTCCCAAGAGAGGACATGGGGGAAGACGTGGAGACCACGGCCTGTGGGAGAGGGACAGGCAGGCGTGGAGGCTGTGGACCGAGGGGCAGGTGGTGGGGTCAGTTTTCTCAGAACGTTGCTCTTGTTCAAGGGCGTATGGCGAGGAGCCCTTGTTTGAGAGCAGACGGCGCGGGGGAGGTAGGAAGAACACAGGACCAGCCCTGGAGGAAAGTGATCATTGTCAGTAGTCACTACCTTGGTGTTCAGGAGGGAGTCGAGTCTTAGTCTCCAGCTGGAGAGACAGCTTTGTAAAGGCAGGAGCTGTCGCTGGCCGTGTTTAATTTTGTTACAAATAGAAGAAGAAGCAGGAAATAAAGGTTCTCAGAAGGTCAATGAAATGCTTGTTCGTTGCATCCGTGTCATTTGAGGGGGTGACCTGCTCTCTCAGGACCTAGGTCTCTGTGGGAGAGAGAGCGTCTCTGTTCTTGTGGCCTCATTGTGGCGGCGTGGGAAGGCAGGACTTAACACCAAAGCAGCATTTTTGCCCTCAGCGGGAGAGGTCATTTAGGAGAGCACGTTGTCACCATCGGCCTCACCTTTCCTGGGGCGGGTTGGACCGAGCTCTTGCAAAGCTGCTTTATGATGACATTGAGATGACCCTGTTGCGTTGGGGTTTGCTTGTTGAAACAACCCCCCCGCTCCCCACCGCAAACCACCCACTAGCAACCCTGGTTTAGGCATGGCAAAAATCCTCATGAGGTTCCAGCGGACTCGCAAGCCCTAGGGCGCCTGCGCTCTGCAGCCTCTGTTGTGTGGTCCTGGAGCGTGTGTGTGCTTTCCCCTCTCCACCGCCTCCCTCCCCCGGCGCCCCCAGCCTCCGCTGGGCTGCACCCCCTGGCCCGGGTGGAGGGCCATCCTCCGCGCACACTCACGTCCCCGCCTGTCACTGTCCCCACCCAGTGAGGCAGCAGGAACCCTTGGCTGCGGCGGTCTCACTTCCTGCCAAGGTGTTGGAATGATGCACCCCCCACCTGGGCAGCAGGTGTGTAGATCAGTTGAGACGTGAAACCCCACTGGCCCGTGGAGTCCTATCCATGGCCACAGAGTTAAGGGTGCCTCTCGCATCAAGGAGCCAATGCTTGACCAAAGTTCCTGGCAATCCTCAAAGGCGGTGGTCCTCCACGATGGGTCAGAGTCACCTGGAGATACACAGGCCTCTCCCTGGAGATTCTGATACGACCTTGTCAGTGGTAGGGAGAGCCCACGTGTTATGGGAAATGGGTGCCGGGGACCCCGTTGTGCCCAACCTGCTGACAGCTGATCGGATGTGTCCAGAGAATCTCTCTGCAGGTGACCTTCTAATCTAGCTCCTCCGCTATTCCATGCTGGGGGTCCCACAGGAGCAGGTTGGGTTGCCCCCCCAGGATGTTTTTGGGTGGGGGGGTCCCAGACTTCCTTAGCTGTGCAGGCCAGCTCTGCTCACATCTCACCTTCGTCTTTCCAGATGTTCAAAGGCCCTGACAAGGATATAGAGTTTATCTACACGGCTCCTTCCTCCGCCGTATGTGGGGTCTCACTGGACGTCGGAGGAAAGAAGGAATATCTCATTGCAGGTGCGTATGTGGAGAGGCATGGGCGTGCTCTTAGGGACTGTCCAGGGCGGAGTCTCCTGGCCTCCAGGGCTACGGCTCACGCGGAGCCTGAGACACTGCGAGGCCAAGCAGAGCCCTGACCCCGTGAGGCTGTCGGAAGTCTCCAGGCTTCCCTGCCTCTTCCCGTCCAAGAATTCCTGGTGTGTTCTCGCCTGCCCCCCACAACAGTGGAACTGGTGTGACTTGATGGGGAAACACAGTAAGCCAGTATTCACGGGAGACATGAGATCGGATGGACGCCAAGAGGTGAGAATTTTTGCCTTTTGTTCCTGAAAGGGAGGCTCGTGCCGGACGCTAGAAATGCTCCCTAGGGAACCAGGAGTCAGCTCACAACTTGGGAGGAGACGGGGGGAGTGGAGGGGACAGCTCCCCTAGTCTGACGTTATATTTTGTTATACAGTCCGAATTTAATCATAAAAATACATTCTGAATCCAAATCTCTGTGACTTGGGGGATTTTCTTCTGTTTGGATTATTTGTACTTTTTCCCGCATTCACTGAGAATATTTAAAAAATCACATACTTAGCAGGTGCCCACTAGGTGGCTTGCGCTGTGCCCGGCGTGACAGGAGTTCAGGAGGAGATACCCTGGAGGGAAGTGCATACACACTCCCCCTGGGGGGGGGCGGGCAGGAGAAGAAACTAGAGAAAATAAGACAGGGTTTTTTTTGTCGGGGGGGGAGCTACTGTGAGCAGCGAGCGAAAGCTCAGGAGGAAGAGACCGTCTCGGGTGGCAGGTGCACGGATCCAAGGATCCAGAGGATTTGGCACTGACCCCGGCTGGGCCGCGCACATGGGGTCCCTGCCGGGGGGAGATGCAATGTGAAGTGAGTGGGACAGAGGACACGGCTGTCACCTCTCCTTGGGTAACATCCCCCTCCCTCCCCTAAAACACTCTTGCCTGGCATCTGCGTCCCTGGCTCGTCACTCCATCAAGACTTCTGTCCCTCTCCTTGGGGATGATGAGAGATTTTTTTTTCTTCTTTGATGGGCACTTCTGACCTTTCTAAATGTTTTCTTATGAGCATGCACGATTTTTTAAGTTTTATTGACTATAACTCACACAGCCTACCATTCAGCCATTTAAGGGGCGCCATTCAGTGGCTTGGGTAATCCATCGGGTTGCAACCACAGCCACAGTCGGAGAACCCTGGACCCTTCCGCTTTTCTGCCTCCCCAGCCCCCACTCCCCTCCCCCCAGCTCCAGCAACCGCCAGTCTATTTCTTTTTTGATCCCGTGGGTTTCCCTACTTCAGAGTCCTGTGAATGGAATCGTAGACTCTGTGGTCCTGTGTGTCTTGGCATCCCTCGCTCAGCACCATGTTCAGCACAGCATTTTTTGAGTTCAGCCACATAGCGTGAATCAGAACGCCTCTCCTTTTTATGGCGAAATACTGTTTCTTTGACAGGATAGACCACAGTGTGTTCCCCCATTTGTCATCTGATGGACACTGGGGTTGTTTCCACCTTTGGGCTCGTATGCAGGATGCTGCTGTTAGTGCCTGCCACCAAGTGTTTGCGTGGCTGTGTTTTCATCCCTCTCGGGCCGATGCGTAGGAGTAGAATTTCAGGGCATATGGTGACTATGTTTAATCATTTGAGGAGCTGCCAGACTACTTTCCAAAGCAGCTGCACCATTTTACATTTGCAGTATCTACTATTTTTACAGTAAGAAAAACAAAGTCAACCAGAGAGACAGGTATGGGGACAGAATCATGAAGCAGGGACTTTCCTGACGGTGTTTGTCACCGTGACCTGGGGGAGGGCAAGGCAGGGCAGGTGCACAGAACCCGGGGCGCGGGGTGCAGGCGCCTGGGGAGGGCTGGAGACGACCTGGTCCGCATGTGCCCAGGATGGACAGCATCAGTGTTATCTCCTTTTACTGCTTCCCTGTATTCATAAAATTTTCCAAATGACATTTATTGTTTTATGGTCAGAAAAATAAGCTGTGGAGAGAAGGGAAGGGAGACGAGACCTCCCATGGTTCAGGGAACTTATTGCCCTAAGGAACCAACGGCTTCCGGTTTTCAGCACCAGGTTGTGTGCTGGTCTCTGGGGAATAAACCCTTAAAAAGGAGCACCTCGCCCTTGGTCTCTGGCTCCTCACACCGCCCTCTAGAGGCAGCCGACCAGACTGCAGAGCTGCCAGAGCAGGCACGGATGGGAGGCGAGCCAGGGTCCTCTCCCGGTGGGCTCCTGGGAGGGAAGGTGACCTAGGTCTGGGTTCATGCAAACAGGCTTCGCCGTCTCCCTGTTGATAGAAATAGGATCGCCCTCTTCCTGGCCCTGACGGCCTCGGAAAGCTTCTCATGTGGATTCCGTTCAATCCTTAGAACCCCTTACAATGAAGGCACTGTTATATGGTCCCCATTTTACAGATGAGGAAAATGGAGGAGTGGAGAGATGAACAGTGTGCCCCAGGTCCGGTGGTGTGTGCCTGAACTTTCACACGTGCACTTTCCCAGGCCGATTGTTAAATTCTGGTTGATATCTCATTGGTACCTTGAAATCAGGGCACGAGCATCTGCAGCAGATTTTGGCAGGTGCCGAGCACTGCAGCTCTTTCTCCCGGGGGAGCCGGTTGTTAGGCATTTCTCAGCACACCGGTGCCTGGGCTGCACTGCTGGGCGTGTCTTCCTGACTCCCAGGCCCGTGGCACTCTGCTTCTTCGTTTGTGTGGTCCCGGTTTTAGTCTTGCTGCCCCAGCTGCTTCGAAAGTGTGGGTCCAGAGTAAGAGCTGAGGATGGAGGCTGCACACGGCAGCTTGGTGGTGATTATCTTGCGAGTGGTTGCTTTGTGTTATTTCGGGGGACATGGTAGGAGAATCTCTTTATCTATTTTGCTCAGCCTCTTTTCTGGAAGGAAAAGGCTTCTGTGTCCAAATGAAGCATCGTGAGTCAAAGGCAGAGAGCCTGATCATCTCCGTTACTCTGCTAATGTTGATATTCTCATGCAGAAGCTCACTCGTTCATATTTGCCATCAGAGGTCATTTATCACGTCACATGTATGTGTCCTGCTCTGTTCCTACACACGGGTCCATTAAACTGTCCCCAGTCTGAACTAGAAGACAATTCTCCAAGTAACTGTAGCACACATCTGCTAGGCTTGCTACAACCTAAACCGTCCAAATTGTAGCTCCACTTGTAATAAAAATGAAGAAGATACATTTTGTTTGAAGATACATCTGCTTGTAACTGTGTGCCTATCATCTTCCACTGTTTCACGTTTAATCCTGGAAGCAAGCAAGTGACATGGGGCACATCTGAGTTTCCTAACTGGCCCTGGAGTCTAAGATCCACAGAAGGCACGTCCGGCAGGGGCAAGCGCACCCGTTATAGGGGGACCTTGCTGAGCTGACTCCTTTCCCCAGCTCCGTGAGATGGCTCTGGGTCAAATCTGGTGTTTACTTTCTGAGCACAGACTCTCCATCTTGTCCTGGAGTCAGGATGGGCCACCCAGAAATCACGGGGCACAGTAAACCACTCAGCCAGGGCTGGCAGCAGCCCCAGGAGTGACCGCATGGCCCGAGGCAGCCCACCGCCTCTTGGGCTGATGACTCAAGTTCACATGTTGAGCTGGGCACCAGGAGATGCTCATGTTCAGGAACTATAATAGAATTGGCCCTATAGTTTTCTTCTGCAGTGTTCTCCTCCAAGAGGAAGAAGAAATCTACAGCCCTCAGTTACAAATTTTAATTAATTCCTGTTTTTCTCTCCAAGAAAGACTGTGCATTTTTCCAAGGCAGACGTAGGAAGATGTTGTAACAGATGTTCACATGGTGCGTGCCCAACCAAGTCTTAGTAACTGGACCTGTACAGAAAGGGTGTCCTTTGGAACATTCTGAGATGCTATGTCATTTATACGTGACATCCGAGGTAAACGGCAGCCCCGTAGCCAGGGCCATGGAAGACAGACAGTTCGCATTGCATCTCCGTGTCTGGCACGACGAGGCGGGGCCGGAGGAGAGCTGCTGTCCATATATACCTACTCTGGCCGTACATTCCGGAAGGAAGGAGACCAGAATGAGTTACTTGTCATCTGTCCATTTCCGCCCCCCCTCCCTCCCCCCAGCTACTCTGAACTCCTAGAAAAGGGCTGTACAGTTCTTAAAAAGAAAAAAAGAAAAAGCCAAATACTTATTTTGCAATATTCAGAGCCACCCGAACACTTCTCTTTCATTAGTTAGGATTCAGAATAAATGCTGCAGTAACAGTCCTGCTCCTTGATCCTTTCATTCACCTGGAATGTCATTTAAGTCCGAACAGACACAAGGGAAAATAGAGCTCCCAAAGGTAAGGGGAGTCGTTAAAACAGAAGAGAGAGCATCAGAATTCACATCCAGGGGGTGCCTCCTGCGACCTGCCCGACACACAGGATGTCCCCGTGCCCACTCGTAGCCTCAGGCCAGCCGACCCGCGTTTCCCCTGGCCAGAGATTGCGGTGCGATGGATTCGCCGCAGGGGCGCATTATTAGCCCACAGGCAGCATCATTCACCGAACTCTGTTTCTATTAGTGGATTCTCCACGGCCGCGCTGTGCCTGAGATCATTAAGTTGGATGTCCTGGAGCTTTGTCAAGTGGAGAGCCTGGGGTGCAGCCCGAGGCTCCCATCTGCCCCTCGGGGAGCCTCCCTCTGCAGCTCATCACCCTGCCCTTGTGGCTCTTCACAAGGTGCCATCGCAGCTGGAGGGCTGAGATTTGACATGACCTCTCCAGCCCTCGTTACGTTCTGCCATTCACCAGAATGCACTTGCCTGTCTTTGTGTCCTGCCTGGCTAATGCCAAGGCTGTCACCAGCACGAACTCTGCGGTGCAGGAGAGGGAAGGAGCAGAATCAGGAGCCTGAGGTCAAAAAGACAAATGGTGCCGCCTCCTCCCCCTGCCCTGAAGGGAATTCGGAGCCGATTTCCAATTTTATAAAATTCCGTGTTTTTGCTATTCATGGTGGAAAAACCCAGACAAGTTCAACATCAAATGGCAGAAAATGTGTGTGAAAAATAAAATGGGAAACAACCTGATCTACATACAACGTGATCTCTTTCGTGCAAATACATGTGTGTGAAGGAGTATTGGAAGGAAATGCGTCTTAAGTGTTCGCTGTAATGAAAATGGGAGGTTTTTTCCAACTGTGTCCTTTCCTGTGTCTGCCAAGTGCTCTGGAGTGTTCGTTCTACTCCGCACAAACGATCTGTGATGTATCCGTCAGTTCACGGTGCTGTAACAAAGCACCACAGACCAGGGATTGATTCCCTGGCAGTCCTGGGGGCTGGGGATCCAGCATCCAGGCATGGGCAAGGCTGGCTCTCCTGAAGCCTCTCTCCTGGGACTCGCAGGCGGCCGTCTCCTCCCCGTGGCCTTGATGCTTGTCCCTCTGTGCCTGTCTGGGTCCTGATCTCATCTCATAAGGACCCCATTCTTGTTGGATGTGGGCCTCCCCCATGTGATCTCACTTAATCACCTCACGAAAGACCCATCTCCAAACACAGGCACATTCTGAGATGCTGGGGGTCAGGGCTCCCACACGGGGATTTTGGAGAGGCTGCAGCTCTGCCCACAACCCACGGCATTGTGAGCAGTGAGCCCCCACACACCCGGGCCGCACTCGGGCGCGGGGGTCGGCAGGAGGAGGGGGACCAGCAGCCTGCCCTGAGCTTGGTGATCTCTGTCTCCTCAGGAAAGGCTGAGGGGAATGGCAAGATGCACATCACCCTGTGTGACTTCATTGTGCCCTGGGACACCCTGAGCACCACCCAGAAGAAGAGCCTGAACCACAGGTACCAGATGGGCTGTGAGTGCAAGGTAAGCTGGTGCCGCCTCCTTCTGGGCTTTCCCTCATCACGTCTGTCTCCAGGGAGACTGCCGGGCTTTGATCCCTGGCTTTCCAGGACCTCTCCATCCACGGGGTCCTTAGGATAGGGCTCTGGGGAGGTACGGTCTCTCCACCAGTGAGGCCATCAGGCCAGGGACAGAGCCCCCAGGCATGCCCCTGCAGAGGGATATTTGGGAGGTCCGGGCAATCTAGCCATGTGGCCTGTAGCTTCTAGGAAGGAGAGCCTCCCAGGGGGAGGGATTTTGTGGGGAGAACAAGATGCTGTGAGTACTTTCTATGGATGCACAAGTGCAAAGACTTGAGTGCCTTGGGAAAGAACGTCCCAGCCATTTCCATGCCCTGGGGCCACAGAGAATCCTGACACCCGCCCCCTTCTTAAAAGCAGCCCAGAGGGGCCCCTGGGTATCTCAGTCTGTTAAGTATCTACCTTCAGCTCAGGTCACGATGGAGCCCTGCATGGGCTCCTCAGCGGGGAGTCTGTTTTGTCCCTCTCCCTCTGCCCCTCCCCCTGCCCACCCAGCTGGAGCCATGCTAACATTAGGCGCCGCTGTAGACAGGCCTCCGCGGCCCCAGGCTTGGGTCCTCTCTCTCCTGCCGCCCTTCGTCCCCACCGCCTGTGCCTCCGGTCCCGGCACAGGAAGCACCGCCAGGTGCCAGGGCCGCTCTGCCCCCAGAAGTGGGTCTGGGGCCGGAAGGCTGCAGGGACCGGCTTTTGCTGATTAGCGCTCTTGCTTGTGCGGATACATCATCGCCAGCCGGTCCCTCAGCTCATTCGAAATGTGAATTCTGACCCACGGCAACATGTTTGTGGAGCAAACGGCTCCGTGCCCAACGTGAAATTAAAACTGAGTTCTTCAGCATCAAAACAAATGAAATCTTGCCATTTGCAGTGATCTGGATGGAACTAGAGGGTATACGCTAAGCAAAATAAGTCAGTCAGAGAAAGAATTATTATATGATTTCACGCATATGTGGAATTTAAGAAACAAAACAGGAGCATAAGGGAAGGGAGAGAAGAACAGAACAAGACGAAACCAGAGAGGGAGACAAACCATAAGAGACTCAAGCACAGGAAAGAAACTGAGGGCTGCTGGAGGGGAAGGGGTGGGGGGAGGGGGTAACTGGGTGACAGGCACTACGGGGGCACTTGATGGAATGAGCACTGGGTGTTACATACAACTGATGAATCCCTGACCTCTACCTCTGAAACGAATACTACACTCTGTGTTAATTAGTTGAATCTAAATTTAAAAATTGAAAACAAAATAAAACTGAGCTCTTCCCTTTCCCTCTGTGGCCTGAGTTTCCTCCACCACAGTGCTGCTTGCCGATCCCCCCAAAGCCCATGCGTGCTTCAGAGCAAGAGAGCATCCTTTTTATTTGACTAGAACCCAGCTCCAGGAAATTTAAGACCCTCTGTGGTTGTCGTTCTCCTCCCAGGAGGGTGCGGCTACGCTGAGGCCTTTGTGTCATGCTCAGAGGGGCCGCTGTGCTGGGGGCGCAGGGGCAGTGCACAGGGGTCCCGCCAGACCCCATCCCCCCCCCCCCCCAGGCAGCCTGCCTTCCTGCTGCTTAGAGAGTAGGGGGAGCTCAGGAAAGGCTGCTGATGGAATAGGTTCGACTCGAGCCCCCGTTTCCCGCCCCGCCGCTGTGCTCACGTGGTCCTTCATTTGACAAACCGCCCTTGAACGTCTTTGCTGGGTGCGTGGCTAGGCTCTGGAGATGCCTCCTTGAGTGGCCTCGGTCCCTGACCGGATCCGTCTCCGTGTCCCTCTTCCCAGATCACGCGCTGCCCCATGATCCCGTGCTACATCTCGTCTCCGGACGAGTGCCTCTGGATGGACTGGGTCACGGAGAAGAACATCAACGGGCATCAGGCCAAGTTTTTCGCCTGCATCAAGAGAAGCGACGGCTCCTGTGCGTGGTACCGCGGAGCGGCACCCCCCAAGCAGGAGTTTCTCGATATTGAGGACCCGTAAGCAGGCCAACAGCACCCCTTTGGCCAACGGAAAAGCCTCCAAGAGTTTAGACTGGTCCAGCTCTGACATCCCTTCCCGGAAACAGCATGAATAAAACAGTCATCCAAGTGGGTCTAAATTAGTGTGAGTCTCCTCCCACCCCCATTTCCCTTTTAAACGTGGTTGTGGTCCCACACCCCATCCGCCAGCCTGGGCATCCTTGGGTGCGGGCAGGGGTGGGATGCATGGGCCCGGCCCCAGCCCTGGCACCGTCACAAACACTGAGCAGGCGGCCCGTACGTAGGAGTCCCCCAGGCCTGGTCAGGGCAGAGCCTGGAAATGTGCATTTTGCAGAAACTTTTGAGGGTCGTTGCAAGACTGTGTAGCAGGCCTACCAGGTCCCTTTCACCTCGAGAGGGGCATGTCCCTCATTTCCTGCAGCTTCCACGCCTCTGGCCCTACGGTGGCAGTCCCCGCCCCTTGCAGGTGCCCCTGTCTCCTCGGTGCCCATCATGGACTCCCAGTACCTGTGACTCCCATAAATTCAGAAGCAGCCCTGGACCAGTGGCTCGCTCTCGAAGGAGCCCCAGTTAATCCTGCTAATCTGCAGACTCGCAGTGGGAGCCACGCTCCAGGGCCTTGTACGATGCGGGTGACAAGCTTCAGCTTCGGCCAAGTCCTTTTCAGTCCCCCTACCACACACCCCGACTCTGGGGGAGTCCGTGGCATTCAGCCCCAAGGGCAGACGTTTGGGGGGACACTTGGCTCCCCTTGCCGTTTATTCCCAGGCTTCTGAAATCAGTCTGGCTTCCTCCTCCTCCTCCTCCTCCTGGCATCAGGCATCCAGCTGAGTTGCACACGTTGGCTTTGCACGGGGTCGCGTGTGGCCGGTGGCACAGGCTGGTTGTGCTCTGTTTGCACATCCTGAGGACATCGAAAACCGGGTCCTGCTGTGCCCCCCAGCACACCTCAGAGCCCCTCCTGAGCAGGTGCCGTAGCTTTACCGTGACACCCCCCTCCCCCCCGCAAAGACGGACAGTCGCTGCGCTGGGCATGGATTTCTGGCAATGAAGTTAGCTGGGCGTGTTGTGAAGTCTTACCCGGGAAGAGAGAAACTGGGGAGGTAGGTGGGTTCGGTGAATTTCTTCCTGGGCCTCTGGGATGCTGTGGCCAACATCTCATTTTTCTAAAGATCAGTTCTCAGATAATCTGTGAACCCAAATCCCAGCTGTACCAGCCTCCACTTAGATTTGTCATATTCGATCTCTTGGTCAAAAAACGTCCTAGGGGACTAGAGAACCTGTTCCCTGAGCACGGCTTTCTGCGGCCAGTAAAAAGGGGATTAACGCAAGCAGAAATCTCTCAGTAACAAAAAGTCATCTTTTTCTTCCTACTTGTATATGGTATAAACCGTTCTGAATTTTTCACGCCAATTAGGCAAACGTACATGGACACGAGCACATGCACGAACACACGCACGCATGGAGACCCAAGTGTGTCAGCCTGTGAGTGGTCCTCCTGCAGAATGCTTCCAGAGTCACCACGTTCTAAGCATTGCTGTACTCTGCGGTGACCCCAAACCACCCGTAAGACTCCTGACCCCCACGTGGCGGGTAGCCCCCCATGCCTGCCAGGACCTGGTCAGCATAGATTTTGATGACTTCCCTTTCTAGGGCAGACTAGGGGACTAGCCAGGAATCAGCCCCCGCGTTAAGGGTGCTTTCATGCTGTACAGTGATAGAAAGTTTGTAAGATGTCATAATGGACCAGTCCATGTGATTTCAGTATATACAAGAACACCAGACCCCTCCAATCAATATAACACCCCACCCCTGTTTGCCTCCTGTATGGTGTTATCATATGTAACATTTACTCCTGTTTCTGCTGATTTTTTAAGTGTTTTGGTTTGTTTCTGACATCAGCTGTAATCATTCCTGTGCTGTGTTTTTTATTACCCTTGGTAGGTGTTAGACTTGCACTATTTTTTTTAAGGTTTCTGCATCGTGGAAGCTTTTGACCCTGAATGGAAAGCATGGCATGGTAGCTAGCCTATGATGGTGGATTCCTTCAGATCTTTTCTTTCCTTCTTAGAGTATGGTTGCTTTTTCCATCTGCTACCTTTTGTTCTCTGGCTCAAATCATTACAAAGTAAAGGATCTTTGAGTTGGTTGGTTCTAAAAGATGGCCTTTATACTCAATCCACACACATTGGTCTTCTAGCCATGCTGAGCAGAAAACAAAAACAGAAACACAAAATTCAAGATGAAGTGCCCGGTGGCAGGCAAGAGACAGAGCCACCCAGATACCGTCAGAGTCAACAATTGCAACGTGCACGTAGTTGAAGAAGGCTCTCCATTCAGCATTGTTTAATTTATATGTTATGTTCTATGCACTGCTCATTCCTCCTTCCATTCTTGTCTTCATGCAAGCAACTCAAAATATTTAAAATGAAGTTTACATTGTAGTTATTTTCAGACCTTTGCTTGATAAGTATTAAGAAATATTGGACTTGCTGCCATAATTTAAAGCTTTGTTTGATTGTGTTTGTTTTTGCTTGTTTTTTGGGGTTTTTGTTTTTTTTTTTAAACTTTTGGGCAATGTGTTTTTGCTGGAATATGAAGTCTGAGACCTTCCTGTGCTGGGAACACGTGAGAGCTGTTGAACGTTGACAAGCAGACTGCGCATGTTTCCGATGCTTTGTATCATTCTTGAGTGATCGCTCGGTCAATGGACAATAAACAGTATTATCAAGAACCCTGGCTCTGTGTGGCTGTATCCGATGCTCAGAGGAGCCTGTCCCGTGGAGGTGGACATGTGTCCCCAAGAGAAAGAGAGGCCCGGGTGCCTTGAGGGATCCACTGGCATCTAATCAGTGTTCAGATGTCTCCCGTGGTCTCTTCAGTGCTTTCTTATGGTCCTCTGGCTTGCATCGGGAGCCTAATGAGGGCCATACCTGGCAATTGCTCTTGAGGCTCTTTTTCCTGCAGGTTCTCCTCCCCTTCCCATCCCCGCTTTCCTTCTCTTAAGGTGGGAAAGATGCCCTCATCATAATTTAAACTTGACTATGTCGTGCAAATGAACTTCCTCAACATTTGTGCCCCTCTGGACCTGCAGGCCCCATGGGGTCTTAGCAAACAACCCACCAGAAGATAACTGCTACCCATTTCCTTTCTTTTTTTTTTTTTTTTTGAGATTTTACTTATTTATTTGACAGAGAGACACAGTGAGAGAGGGAACACAAGCAGGGGGAGTGGGAGAGGGAGAAGCAGGCTTCCCGCTGAGCAGGGGGCCCGATGGGGGGCTCGATTCCAGAACCCCGGGATCATGACCTTAGCCGAAGGCAGACACTTAAGTGCCCCCATTTCCTTTCTTTAATGTAATTTAGGTCAAATGTGACTTCTGAAAAACACTTCTCGTTAGGGAAATTTTCAAACATATTTAAAAAATGCAGAGAATGATGTGACAAACTCCATGCACCCATGACCCGGTTATTATCCAAGCTATCTCCATCTTCGCAATTTTGAATCGGTTTGAAGACCCACATACGAGGAAAGCAGACTGTTAGGGAGTCTCCAGACACCATTCATCCCCCCTCAGCCTCGCTCATTCTGTGAAAGGAACGTGCATGAGGGTTTGGGTCTGAACCCCCAACAGACACATGCAACTTCAAAATGGAAACACGGCAACGGATACAGCAGGATCCAATGTGAAGGGTTCCGGGGCCAGCCACCAGGCCTGGTTAAAACCTCTAGAAGTTTGGGTAGCCCTGGTTTTTCCCTGATCTAACTTAACGACAAAACAGTGGAGCTACAGATCTTTTACTGGGGTCAGTTTTATTATGGACAACTTGCCATTACTGCAGATTCTACATGAAGACTTTGAAACTCCTGTATGAACAGGTTCTATCTTTAGCCTTGGGTTCGAGCTCAGAGCTGACCCACACAGCTCTCCTTGCCCTGCTCGGTTGCTGTGAGTCCTTTGCAGTGAAAGCACTTTGATTTGGGGAAACCATCAGCTCCGATAGCAAATTTTCTCCTTTGGGAAACAAACTGGGAAAGAAGCCGTTCAGAAACACAGTTCTGTTTTCATTCCATAACGACTGAGAGGAATATTCCTTTCCAATTAAGTGAAACAAAAATGTGAGGCAAATCCAAATCTGAGTCTGCAAAATGGTGGGGTATCAGGTGGGGGCCAATAACAGAGGTCGAGTGCTAAAGAGGGTTTGGGGATGGGATCCAAGATGGGGCACAGAGGCAATGCTGCATACAGGACCTGGAAATAAAGCTGAAAGTTTCATGTTTATTTTTAGCCTCCTCAAGATGTTTTGCTTTACCCCTTCAAGCAAAGTTGGTAGGCAAGTGGGGGGCTCCAGGTGCAATATTCCAACCAGGGTGGCTCAACAGAGACCTGGCACCGGGAGTTTTGACTGGGTGCTCGTCATGCAGGCACCCTCTGCCCAGCATGTAGCAGGATTCCAGCCTCCCGGAAGGAAAGCAGATGTTCAGCATAAACAAACATTTGAGGCACAGGATCCATTCTTTTTTTGTTTGTTTTTGTTTTTTTAAGAAGGCTCCACACCCAACATGGGGTTCGAACTCAAAACCCCGAGATCAAGAGTTGCACGCTCCACCGATTGAGCCAGGCAGGTGCCCCAGGATCCATTCTTAGAGAATGGGGGAACCCTCCCGAAATCCAAGTTCCCAGACACCAAGACCGGACGCGGGCCTTCTGGAGGAGAGCAGTCCCAGGCCTGCTGTGGGACTCTTGCATATACATCCTGCCCCTTTCCTGTTCACGACCTCTCCCCAGGCTCAGGAGACTCCGATGCTAAACCCCCATGGGCAACTGCTTAGCAAATCATTCTAATAATAATAACCCCAGTCAAAGCTCACGTTGAGTCCATGCCAGGACTGGCACCAAGGGTTTCACATCTGTTACCCTAGGTGACACTTGCCAACTCCAAGAAGTCTGTGCTCTCATCTCTCTTGGTTGGTTGATAAGGAGTCTGAGGCCTAGAGAGGTCAGTTTCCCGGGCACCTGGCCAGTAAGCACTGGGGCTGGGATCGAACCCAGGCAGAGGCAGGGTCTGGCCTCCTTCTGCAACATCCCACGAGGATGGACCACGAGGACCACGAGCCTCCTCGAACAAAGATATGGCTTGGGTGCAAGCAGGTTACCCTCCGCAGGTCGCCTCCCACCTGGTGATGTTTGCCTTCCATCTGCACAAAGAGCTGTATAGTGCTTTCCTTTTGTTTTATATTGTTTTCAGAACAAATGCAAATTTATCCCCTTTTTATGAGATTTGAAGCAAGGATAACTATAAAATCCCAGTCTCAGTTAAGACACACCAAAACACCTGTTATAAGTGGTAATGTGTGAACTTAAAGAGGGTAAAATTCAGTTGTCTGGAAGATTCATTTCTTTTTTTAAAGATTTTATTTATTTGGCAGAGAGCACAAGCAGAGGGAGAGAGAGGGAGAAGCAGGCTCCCTGCTGAGCAGGGAGCCCAATGCGGGGCTCGATCCCAGGACCCTGGGATCATGACCCGGGCCAAAGGCAACCACTTAACCGACTGAGCCACCCAGGCGTCCCTGGAAGATTCATTTCTATATAATTTATCTTCCAAACTGGGACACTTTTGAGAGAGAAGGAGGGTGCTTTCAACGAGTGGGGTCAATAGGTATAAACCAGGACTGCCCCGAGCAAACCGGGGTATGGCGGCCCCCGTCATTGTAGGACAGCTTCCCCAGCACACTGGGTGTGTTGAACCCCCCTCCGCTGTGCTCCTCGATGCTAGGGCTTGGCGCTGGACGCAGCACCCCACAACACCCAGGCCCAAAAGACTTATCCTGACTTCCTGTGATCTGGGAGCAAAAGTACGCCAGCCACGGAGGTGCTGGGTGCTGCAGCTCTAGCAAATAAACCCAGGATCTCAGGGGCAAACAAAAGGTGGGCATTCCTTGCCAAGACCAGTGAGGATGTTTGCTGGGTGACCTTCTACGGGCAATTGGGCTCTTTCCCTCTGTGTCCCCACCATCTCCTGAAGCCTCAGAGTCCTTCGTTTTCAGCCAGAAAGAGGAGGGAGGGAGGGAGGCCTGGCAGATTCTCAGCCTCTGGCTTGGGAGTGACACCTGTTACTGCCTCTCCCAGGCTCTGGAAAGAATTAGTCACTACTGAACTCACTACAGGCGGCTTCTGGCCTGGGCCCCCTGGGCCTGTACCACCTCCTTCCCAGGCAAGGCCCAGACACGGTGAGGAACAGTCTAATAGAGCCTGCTCTCTCTACCACCCTGGGCAGCGGTGGAGCTCGGAGCGTCCAATGCAAGGTGGTGCTCACGGGATTTAAGAGAAGGTCTTGAACACTCTTGAAGAATGTATATTATCCAGCCCTGAGGCCAAACACGGTTACATGTCTTGCTTCAAAAAGAACAGTAACAGCTCTGTGCAAAGTAACATTATGTTTCAGAGAACAACCAGGGGGTCTTGAGGAAGGGAATGAAACCGGAAAGAATGAAGTGAGAGGCGGCGGGGGGGGGGGGGGGGGACGTGGGGGGGGGGGGGGGGGGTTTGTGGCAAGGAGGGGTAGGTCATGCGAGGACCGTGGGATAGGAATGGCCTCAGTAAAGGTTCAAGCAGGATTTCGGTGTCAGCAGCTGGGGACAGCTACTCACGCGCACACAGAGAAAATACACACCTCTGCATTTATGCTGGCTTCGTTTGTTTTTCAGAGAGAAAACTGCCCTGGGAGGGAAGGAGGAGGCAGCCCAGTGGCCAGCACAGGAATTTAAGGCCTGTTGGCTACTTTTTGGCCAAACCACCAAACACATTCATGAAAAAATAAGATCTGTATGGGCCAAATTCCATTGCAGGCCATCTGTAGTCCAAGGAGAGACGGTCTAGAACGGCTCTGGGAATCTGTCACGTGGCTTTTCCTTGGTGAGCACAGCCAGAGGAGGGTAAGGACCTTCATTTGGCAGTATCTAGAAAAGGGGAAATTGTTAGGGTTGTGTAAGCCCAGCTGGAACAACTCACAGCAACCAAACTCAGAACAACTGATATAAAAGTCAGAATTATTAATTTACACTTAGAGATGTGAGTTAGGTCTCTCCAGAAATTAGCACGTATCTTTGGCCAGCCACAGGTGACTTCTGGGCAACAATACTGTTAATCTGTTAATGTACATTATTTCTTAAGGTAAATTCTCATTTAATTCATTTTGGTTACAGATTTTTTTTTTTTTTTGAGACTATTCTTTTATCTTCAGTGTTTCTCTACTTTTCTCCTTCAGGATTCAAAGATTATTCAGTTGTCTCATCTTGAGCATTTCATTTTCTGTTTGGTTGCGTTTCATAGACATTTATGCACAGTGTACCTGCCAAAGCCCTCAGATGAGTGAGACATTGTGAGAGCTTTACCAGTCGTCACAGGGGAGGGAGAAGTCCAGAGAACATTCCAATTGAATGTGTAAGTGGAATGTGCAGCTGGCCCAAGGCAACACCAACCTAATGGCAGGGGTGGAGGAAATCCAGGAAGACTTCCTGACTTCCTGAGGAGGTTGTAGAAGAGCAAGTGGGAAAGGGAATTTAGGTCAAAGACCAGCATGAGCCTGGAACAGGGAAAACCTGATTAGGGCCTAGGGGGCATTTGGATTTAGCTAAGGGACCCAGGGCAGGGAATGGCTGGGGAATGAAGAAGAAAAAGCCGTCAAGGAGCCAGCCTCCAGGGGCCATTAGAGACCATTCTAAGGAGAGCTTGACTTTCCCATCAGCTTTGGGGGACTGGGAAGGGTTCAGACAGGTGCACAGTATTTTCAGGTAGACCTTCTAAACATATTATTCTATTTGGCAGTTCAAGTGTTAGATTTGGCCATTCCAGTAATGCAGGTTAAGATGGAGAGGCGCTCTATTTGGGCAATTAGATGGAGGGAAGAGAGTGGTTTGAAGAATATTTGAGAAGTAAAATTAGCAAAATTTGTTGATGGATGATTTACATGGGGTGAGGGAAATAGAGGAGACCAGGATGCTGACCAGTAAGGTGGATGTTGGGGTTGTATCAACCTGGGTCCAATCAGGAACACCAAAGCCACTCTGTACAGTCTTTGAAACAGAGGGGATTAACGCAGGCATTGGTTACATGGTGATGGAAGCCAACTAGAGAACAACGGGCAGCTGTTAGCACTTCTAGGACGGAGGGGCAGAGACAGGAGGCTGCCCTACAAGAGCCCAGGGAGGGAATGGTTTGGGGAGGTGGGAGGCTGGAACCACAGTGCACCTCTCTGGATGGAGCCAGAAACTCCGTTCCAAGCAGAGAGGGAGGGAGAGAAAGTTCCTGGCTTCCCCTTTCCTTCGCCCTCCAGTCTCGCCAGTGACCCCCAGTGGCTAGATACTCCTGGACACCAGGGTGCCTGGAAAGCAGGAAAGGGCCAGGATTTGGTCTGAGCTCCAGCACAGCAGCCCAAGTGGGCAACAAGGTAGAAAAAGAGAGGCAGCTTAGGGGAGGTGGGGGGTGGGGGGTGCACCCGTTTCTGGGCATGGTGAGTTTGAAGTGCTTATGGATCCTGCAGGGAGATGACCAGCAGGCACTTCCTGGACCTACCAATCCAAAGATCAGGGGGAGAGAGGTCGGCATCTGCACACGTGCAATTTACTGGACTACAGGCATAGTTAGAGTGGTGATAGCCACAGCCATGGATGCGGTCATGGGGTAGGTGTCTGTTACTTCAAAGAAACATTGAAATTTTCTTTCCAAAATGCTTGCATCATTTATACTCCCAGCCTCAGAGTCTACTTGCTTCACGTTCTCTCCAACATGTAGTCTTTTTAATTTTAGCTGTTCTAGTGGGTGTGAAATGTCCCTCGGTGTGGCTTTAATTTGCATTTCTCTGGTAACCGCTGAGATTGAGCACTTTAGGAAAGGCCCATGTGAACATACCTCAAGGAGATTCCACTGAGGCTTCTTTGAGAGACTCGGAAGGGGGAGTTAGGGTGGGAGTATGGGGGGCCAAAGGCTCCTCCCAAATTTTAGGTCTCGGATTACATTCTCAAGCAGGATGGAGGCCTTTCAGGCAATTCATCTGTCATCTCATCAGAATTTTGGGGTTCCTCTGAGGGCCTGAGCTATGGGTGTGAACTTGGAGCCTGACAAACCTGGGTTGAAACCCTCACATCACTGCTTGCTTGCAGGGATGGTGCACACTCAGTTTTTTCATCTGTAAAATGGGAAGAGCATCTTTTTGTAGGCTTGTCATGAGGATTAAAGCATATAATGTTGACAAAGCAGCCACCTAGGTATGTGACACATAATACCAGCTCAGCAAATGTCTTCAGTTTTGTTAAGACCAGCTGGGGATCACCTTTGTTCCACAGATGAGTAAAGGGAGGTCTAGGTTAGTTAACTGTCCAAAGCAACCTGTTAATGAGGGCAGCTTTGGGATAAAACCCAAGTCTCCTCATTCCCCAGCCAGCTGCCCCCACACTTTCAATCATTCTCTGATACACAGTATCAGGCATGAGGCCTTCCTTTTGTTTGAATCATTGTTTTAGGGCATAGAAGGCTCACACCAGGAAAAAATCTCCATCTGAAGCTCTTGAGGATTCTCACAGGCTCGGTCTCAGCCTCCTACAGTATTGTTCCTGTTTGCTTTTTCAAGACATCAGCACCCACCCACCTAGTAACTCCAGGGTGAATGTTGTCCCAGTTACACCTCTTGTCACTCTCCATCTCCATTCCCTGCTGCAAGGACCGTGTGGGGTGGGCACCAGAGACTTGCTCTAGGTGGTTCACCCAGGAGCTCACCCAGCCCACTCCAGACCTCCCTGCCAGGAAAGGCCTGGCTGATAGTGTTGTGTGCACAGGTTGTGGTTTGGGGGAAAAGTCATTTACTCCCACCCTCTGCCTCCGTGAGAGGGCCGCGGGCGTCAGGCTAGGAGCCGCTCCCTCTCCCCCTGCCCAGGAGAATGGGAAGGAATGATTTCAGGTGAAAAGGATTTTTTAAAAAAAATACTGCAGAAGCAGTGCGTATTTGCAAGCATTCCACCAAAAGCTCAACTTCATCGTCATGGGGTAATGCTTTTGGAGGTCAGGAAGGGGGCCAGGGAATGGCAAGCGCCCCCGCACCCCGGACATCTCGAAGGTCAAACGCCACCACTCCCCCCACTCTCCCACCCTTCATCCCAACAGCTCTTTGCTTGGCCTCCCCTGCTGCCCTCAGCGCTCCCCATCCATGTCTTGGTCACTAAAGGGCCCCGGAGAGTGAGGCCGAGGCCCCGCTCCACCGGTTGGACGCGGGGCGTGCAAGGGGCCCGGGGTACCGGGCTGCGCCAGGTGCACACCCGCGCTAGGGACCCGGAAGCGGACGCCTCACGTGCTCTCCCGGAACACGCAGACTCCGGCCAAGGGGGCGGGGCGTCTCCGGCTCTGCGTGCTTGCGTCATCGCGTAGGCTGGCGGGGCCGCGGGGCGGAGGAGTGACGCATAGGCTGCGTAGAACGGCTGTGGGCGGGCCTAGGGAGCGAGGGCGCAGCTAGCCCCGTCTCTTAAAGCCGCCACGACCTTTCGAGTCCGACAGCGCGGGCCGCGAGTTGCGGCGCCTTTAAGCGTCGCCGTGACACGTGTGTGAGTCGCCCGAGGCCCGGATGGTGCGTGTGCAGGGCCCGGGCCGAGTAGACGCCAGCGCCGCGGGCCTGCAGCTGGGCCCGCCGAGGGCCGGGTAGGCTGGGGCCGGGTCTCGGCGGCGCGCAGGCCGAGGGAAGGCTGCGCGTCCGGCCGGGTTGGAGGGCTTCCGCTGGGCCTGGGGCGCGGGAAGGTGCGGCCTGCAGGGGGGCGCACCGGGGGAGACGTGGGCGCGCGGCCGCGAGGGGCTCAGGGACCGGGGGGGAGGGCCCAGGGCTACTTCGTTAACGAGGAGTTCGGGGCTACGCTGTCTCTGTGAGGGGCCGGGGGTCCACGGGGAGGGCCAGGGGCGCACGGTCCCCGAGGGGCTCGGG